>NW_028263373.1:11520755-11695755 GCF_051168715.1 Poecilia mexicana
CTCCCCATCTGGGTTTGTTTGCTAGTTTTCCGTCAAATGGTGGCTCACATGTAAAGAAATTGGGTTCCACCCATGAAAAATGTATCTGTCAATGCCAAACAGCTCATTCTGATGTGTTGTTTATTGGACTGTATAGTTGATGTTTGAAGGTACATGGCAGATTGGGAATTTAACATCTTATTTATTTTACATGCGCTACTTCCTTGCCTGAGTAGTGCATGAAGTACTTGCCCGAGACCTCATCCTAATTCTGGATGCCATAGACGTCACACACTGCTGTGTGATGATATCCTCACCCAACACAGCCACACTGGCAGCCACTAGGTGTGTTGGTCTCTCTGGTGTGAACAGCACATTTTCTTTTCCTCCAAGTTTTGTGGATTGTCCCTGATAATCCCCACTCAATGGAGGTGAGTGTTGTCATCCTGGAGGACTGAAATTGCCCTAATGGCACGGATTCCTCTCAGATTAGAGCAGACGCTATCTGACCGGTGCTCACAGATACTGTTAATCAGGCGCCTGATTCTCATCTCCTCAAGTAACAGAACCTCCAAGCAAGACTCCCCAGCAGAAAAAAAAGCTTTTTGGCAGTTTTTAATGGGCTCAAGTCTGCTACTCAACAAATGCAGTTTCTTTACAAATGTGGCATTGATTAAAGAAAAATAACCTGGCTTTCCAACTGTTATAAATGTTATTTCCAAGAAACAGTGTTTCCAAAAGAAATAATGTTCCTTTTGAAACAAGATTGCATCCACCCAACTATCCATCCCCCCATTCATCACTGCTGTAATGTGCCAGTGATGTTAAAGATTGAGTCTGAATAACACGGTCACGCATTTGATAAGGTTACTTTTAATGGCTTTATTAATGTAACTTTTACAACATCTTTTTGGTACGTACTTAAGGGGAGGATTTGGGCATTTATGAGATAACTTATGATGTTCTTTTGTAGGGAGGGATCCATGGCAAGATATCTCTCACTGCTTATGTGGTAGCAGCTCTCTTGGAGACGGGGATAACAACAGAGGTGAGTTCAAAAACATGTTTCTTCCATTTAACAGTCAGTCCTCAGAGGGAGTTTTCTGATGAAAAAATAGAGTTACATTTAAAAAATCTAAACTAAAAATCAAGTTTAATACAAAATTTCCTGATGTGGAATTTGATTGATTTATTTATTTTTGTTAAGTTTACTAAGGGAGGTTTTTTTTATCATCACAAGAGTAAACACCCAGGGTTATTCCCGACCCACTTAAAGAAGCGAGGGAGGCCCATCCCACCGGGCCGGTTCGTGTATGGACGTATCGATGCATTCCCGAAAGTTGTGAAGATGGATGTGTTGGCAGTCGGCCCACTCACATTTGTTATGCCCCAGCACTTTTAATGTACCTGCTTCAAAACATTCAGGCTGACATGCAGCAGCAGTTTTAGCCTCACAAAACACACCTCTTTTGTGCTTTTCTCACTCTTTCATCCACTCTTCAAAGGACATTTAACCATCTTGAGTTTTTTTTCCAAAAAACTTCCCCTTCAGTAAAATCAGTCCTCAGAAGCTGAATATCCAGGATGCAAATTCTTGAAAGTCTTTGCGTCTTTTCTTACCAGTTTCCTAAGTAGTTGAATTTATTTGGTATTTCATCTCTTTGGCCCGTTTCCATCCGTCTCTCCACTTTCATGCCGCTGTCTATCTCCACAGGGATTCTTCTTAGAATTTGCCCGTCTAGAGTTGATAAAAAATGAAAAGGTATTCTTAACTTCAAAGCCATACCTTGACCTCCTTTCCAGTTTCCATTAATTAAAAGGCAACACTGCCAATTACAGCAAGATGACTCCAGAGGACTATAATCTAAATGGATGAGAAGAAAGTAAACTAAACTTTCTAAAGGACAAAATGAGTGTTTATATAATAGCTCAATTTGGACAGAAGGAACGGTTGAGCCATTGTATGACGGACGGCCGGTTCAAAAGTAAACCGGAGGTTTTTGCATCTGAATTGAGGAGATGGTAGGTTCTTAATATGCCAGTAAACACAACATGGAGAATGAATTGACAACTTCAGATGTGGACAGAGTTGTTGGTCCCTCTTTTGTTAATCTAACTTGGAAAATTTCAGACAAATTTAGCATTTTTATTTGAGTACATGTATCTAGTGGGTAAAATAAGAAGAAAAGAATATGAACTGTAACTTATAACAAAAACAAAAATCATATATATATATATATATATATTAGATTTATTTATTACCCCTTAACTATATTAAGGACAACGGTGTCCTCATGACTAATTGACAAATACGTAAACGTTTTAGGGGTAACAGTTATTGTGTTAATGTGAGTTTCTGACTTTAATCAGTACCCTATGAGTTTCTGACCCTACTGTTTTGTACAGGAAGAAAAGGTGGCAGTGGCTAAAGCCAAGGACTTCTTGGAAAGCAACACGTATTCTGCTGACGACCCTTACACCACAGCTCTGTCTGCATACGCCCTGTCTTTGCTCCGCAGCCCTTATGCTCCGTTGGCTCTGCGTCGCCTCAACCACATGGCCATCACTCACGGTACTGCTACCTCTGTGATTCAAGTTCAAGTTCCATACCGTGAAAAAAAAAAAAAAAACATATTTGCAAAAGAAATAAACAACAAAACAAGAAAAAAAACAACCTGCATTCAAGCTGCAGTAATACTCCCACCAAGTGTGAGGATGAGTGATTAAAAGCATGTACAGAACTCCACAGAGATCTCATCTTATAAATGCAATTTCCCTCACGGGACCTGAGGCGAGTGTAGCTTAAACAATTAGCAAGCACAATTTCAGTGACAGAAACAACGCTTAGGGCTTATTAAGGCAACATTAAATTAAGATTGGTATCGATTGTTGCAAACTAGTCTATTAGTTTCCCTTTGTTATCGCAGATGGGCTCACCCACTGGAGCCTGACTGGCAGCACAGTGACAGACGAAGATACTTTCATGGGCTTCAGTGATGGTCTCGCTCAGTCAGGTACCTTTTGGAAAAATTTCTGGGGACTGGCGTGATTGGACTGTTCTAATTCTAGTTTTAGTTCCTGCAAATAAAACAACCCTGAGAATTGTCTGTAAATGTAGCTGTTTGTTCCAAGTTGTGTCAGCAGAGGTGGAGATGACAGCCTATGGTCTTCTGACCTACACCGTCCTGGGTGACGTTGCTTCTGCCCTGCCTGTGGTCAAGTGGCTCTCCCAGCAAAGGAACGCTTTGGGTGGTTTCTCCTCCACACAGGTAACTTTGTAAAATGTATTTCTTGTTTGTTATTTTTTTAGAATAGACATATCTTTTATTGTCCCACAGTGGGGTAATTCAGGTGCACCAGCAGCAAGGTATAATTAAAACATACATATTCAGAAAAATATTTTTCTTGATGATTCTTTCTCTGATGTAAAAAAAAATTTTTGATAACCTGAAACATTTAAGTGTGACCGAAAAAAACGAGAAAGACTGTTTGACCCAACACTGTACTTGTTTCTAAATGTGTGTTGCGCTAAACCGATCTCTTCAGGACACGTGTGTGGCTCTGCACGCCTTGTCGGAGTACGCCATCCTTTCATACATAGGAGGGGTCAACCTCACCATCTCTCTGGCCTCCACCAACCTGGACTTCCAGGAGGCCTTTGAGCTTAACCGGGACAACAAAAAACTCCTTCAAAGGGCAAAGGTGAATGTGGGTTAGAGCAAATGCTCTGCGTGTTTAGTTGCCTGTTTTGCCGCTTCGAGGCTGCTCACTTTTCTTCCGCACAAATGTAATGGAAACACCAGTTTGGCATGCTGATAATTAATACACTTTATCGATGTCATAACCAAGACGGATGGGGCATTTCATTCAGTTAAGCTGCAATGTATATACACGCCTATCTAGTGATTAATGAGCAGCTATTTGTCAGAGTCAAGCTGTAATCTCTGTGTTCTGTTTTTACAAATCAAGCCCGGGTGGATTTTTCCAAATGTGCCTTGTTGGTTTCTTGATTAAGGATCTGTGCTTCACTGACATGTTTACTCACACATTAAGCAGACTTGGCAGTGAGGGGTTTATCTCCCCTGACTGCATCGCCTTTCAGGTGAGAATGCAAGCAGTTCCTTTGCCAAGCATGTTTTTTCTGCTATGATTAGGGGTGTCAACTTAATTAGGGGCAATTTAGGGCTGCTGGTAAGTAGCCAGGGAGCCACTAGCATCAGTGCAGCAGCCTACAGCATTCATTCACGTGATAAATGACTCAGTCACCTCTCCCTGCCCCCTCTGACTCTTTGTTTCTCCTGCTTTTTATTTTTTTCTAGATACCCAGTATCCCCACAGGCCTTTTTGTCAGCGCCAAAGGTGAAGGCTGCTGTCTCATGCAGGTATTAGACGCACTCAAGCTTGTGTAAATGCCTGTTTGCCGTCTTGGAAAATTACCTAAATTGAAGCTCTAATGCTATGGCTCACAATGATCTGCCAAAAAGAGGTGTGTCACATGCTGCTGCAGCAAGTTAATGAAAGAAAAAATACAAAATCAAACTCAGAGTTGATTGTTAGAGGGTATTTTACTGGTTGATTCAAATGTTATGTCGTCAGTAGAAGGTTTTTACCTTGTATTTCTCATCAACTATGTTGATAATTGTTCAGAAGTGAAATGCAGTGGATTGTCAAATATTTTTACAAAAATGTAACTGCAACTGAATACGATGATTTTTTTTTTTTACAGCTTTCCTTTGCAGTTTTTTTATAACAACAACTTTCACTCAATCCCCTTTTTCTGTGCATCAGCATCTCTATGGCAGCCCATTAGCCAAGCCACACCTGGGCCATGATTAAATGCAAGAGCTGGGCAATCAAATAGTCCCCACCTGCACACGTTCATAAGCACACTTTCAGAATTACCGTTTTGTACTTTTTCCGAATTTGTAAGCCATGCTTTTCAAAAGTATTCATATCTCATACCCTAAGAGGACCAAGGTAATTCTGGAGGAGCTGCAGAATCTTGTTTTTCAGGTGGAAAGTGCAGGACAATTGTTAGTCATGCACTCCATGCATTTGACTTTTTTGGTGATGGGGAAGTTGGCAAAAAGAAACCCACAAATGGCTGTTTGCCACAAGCCATTTATGGGATATGGCAAACATGTGAAATAAGGTGCTCCAATCAGAGGAGACCAGATCTGAGTAATTAAAAAAATATATTATATGTTTATAAAGATGTGGTTTATCTTAAGCATTTTCTGCTTCTTTATTTTTGGTCTGCCTGTAGATCGACGTGTCTTACAATGTACCTGACCCAGTAGCAAAGCCAGCTTTCCAACTCAATGTGGATCTGAAAGAGCCTTTACAGGAGCAACGCCTGCAGCCCTCCTCCTCATCTTCGACTTCCAAGCACTCTGCGTCACGTTCCCGAAGCCGAGCCGACAACCGCTCTGAGCTCAGTCGGAAGCGCCGGGCTCCCATCGACGATGACGACCCGGCGGCCCACCAGGACAAGCTGAGCTTCCACATCTCTTTAGAAGTTTGTGCTAGGTAGAGACTCACAGTGTTCAAATGTACAGAGCTGATTGGGGGTGGGGGATAATTTTGTTAATTTTTTTTCTAATCTTCTGGTCTAGGTGGCTCCATTCAGGCTCATCCAACATGGCAGTCATAGAAGTTCCCATGATTTCTGGTTTCAGAGCTGATGTCGAAAGCCTGGAAAGAGTATGGAATCACACATGCACCACTCACTGTTGCTGCTCCTCCAAGTAACAGAGCAATAATACAAGTTATTTGCTTTATACTCCATGTATTTTTATCCCACCGTTGTATCAATCCTCAGAATAACAAGAAAAATCATGTTAAGATGCTGCTGGAGATAGTAAGACAGCGTAATTATCAGTGAAATGAGTTCTCTACCGACTTGGACTGAAAGGCCAATGAGAAAAGAAATGGTCGATCCTCCAAAGGCAGAGTAAAAAATACATAACATTTCAATGAAGTCACACCCACACTTTACAGACATACAGCGTAGCATACACACACACACACATAGAGTGGCTGTGAATCATCTGGTCTCTTTACTTTGAAAAACCAATATCAACCCAGCTGGAAGCAGTAACACATTAACAAACAATTAATCTGTTTTTCTTAGGCAAAGGAATGAGTAACTTAAAGCATTATTAGACGTCGGTTGCATTGGTATATTGAGGAATGCGTGTAATTAGAAAGGTGGCAGCTAGTATGAAGTAGGTTTTGGGGCTGAATCCAGGTCAGCTCCCCAGTCACCCATCAGAAGCATGTCCCTCATTACTGGGCTGTAATAGGGCCTCAGTCTGCAGGCTTCCATTACTACAGAGACACCTCTGTGGCTACCTGGAGCAATGTAAAACGTGCACACACACGCACACACACACACGCACACACACACACACACACACACACACACACGCACACACACACACACACACACAGCGTGCTGTCAGTATGTCACTGGAGGCTGACCTGAGTTGTGGTGCCTAACAAGCTGAGTTTAAACCCCTGCTGGCCTCCCTTGGGTTTTACTGCTGACTGTCTGACTGCCATTCACATTCCTCAAGTTTACAGTGGCAACCCTGGCTTCAGCTTGGCCTCATCTTATTTCATAGGTGCTGTGGACATAAGTGATTAGTCCAGTAACTGCTCAGGGCTCCTGTCACCCTGACATAACGAGCTGTGATTCACAGCCCAGAGGACGCTGTGAGTTTAGTGTTTGAGTTGCAGAAGTTCACAACCGGTTTGCGTTGCTATACAGAACAAACAATGCTTTTTTTTTCTTTTTTTTTTTTTTTAAGAGTGTGTGACTACATACGAGTGTCTCTGTGGCGCCAGCTCCAGGTGAGCACCTCATAAACCCCCCACTGTCCCAAGACTGCCACCTTTGACTGGGGGAACAAACTTATGTTTTTTTTTTTTTTATTTTATTATTATTTTCACACAGATTCACAACAGTGTGCTCATTACTCTTTATATCTGCCAGTCATTTTCTGCGGAGAGCCCTTACAGTCACCTTTCTACTGTTTCCCACGAGGGCAGCTTGAGTTGAAGATCATGACTCAGACAAGTAGTGGTGTAGTGATAAAACACGTAGAGTCTCTAAATTGGGATGTAGACAATAGGAACTATTTAAAGCTTTGGTTATGGATCTACAGCATTTATTCACACAAAATATATTTTCGTCTGTGTGAGAAGTAGCTCTGGGGTGGGGTGAGGTGGAGCTGTCCAGTTCCCTGTGGTGCTGATTGCTATTAATATCTATTAAGACGAATTTTATACATTTCCATTTATCACAATTTGATTTAAAACTGCAGATAACTGCTTTTCAACTTCTTTGCTGCAAATGTCCCCATACGTCTCTCTTGGACAATTTTCAACTTGCGAGATTAGGAAATCAAGCAAAAATATGTATCAGTCGTAAAAGTGATTTTGTGAATTTGAAACATGCAATAAAAATAGTTATGTTTAATTATATTTTGCCTCCTTGCTAAAACGATTTCTTGCTAAATATACAAAATTTTTCATGAGGTGGTGAAAAAAGTATCACACTAAATAGATGTGCTCAAAATAAAGGTTGCATTTTTCCTCTTTTTTTGTTTAAGATTACATTTGTCTGCTATAGAAGTTTAAGTTTATTTTCCATATCTTTATTATGGGTGCGAATAAATGTGTTAACTTTTTCGACTCGCTCTATCAAGTCTGTAGTTTAATTTCTTTGCACACAAACCTTAAACCTGCCTGAGGTGATTCTGACAATTTCATCTCAAATTACCTTCAGTGTACAAATAGTTTGTATAGATTTACAATAAAGAGATCCATTGAGGTTTCAAAACCGACCCAAATTTTGACAGATAATTGTTTTCTGTCTCTCTTTACAGCTGATGATGGATAAAAGAGTGGGGTTGAAGAGATATGAGCTGAATGGCAGAAAAGTCTTGTTCTACTTTGATGAGGTATGTAGAAATAAAGGTACGGATTGACGAACAGTTTGAATGATTCTGAGGTGTGCAAAATCTCAGATGTGCTACTTTTTGCCCCTTAGATTCCCAGTCAATGTATGACATGTGTGGCCTTCCAAACTATCAGGGAATACATTGTGGGCAAGACAGCACCTGTTCCGGTCAAGATCTATGATTACTATGAGCCAGGTATGCCTCAAATTTTTTTTTTTTTTTTTTTTTTTGTGCAGTTCTGTAAAATGTTAAAAACCAAAGGATCTAAATTTCTTCCTGTGTGGACTAAGCTTCCTTCTTTGCCAAGTTTTTAACTTTTAACGTTGTAAAGCAGCAAATATGGTGTTACGTTGTGCTCGTCATGCAGCTTTTGAGGCCACCAGGTTCTACAACGTTAGCGAGAGCAGCCCACTTGCACGGGAGCTGTGTGATGGGCCCACCTGCAACGAGGTCGAGAGTTCAACGAATCAGTGGATAGGTGAGAAACACAACAAACGCACAATTATTTGCATGCACCTTAGTTGCTCCTCTGTCATCTAACCAATTTCTGCAGGTTTTGTGCAGGGAAACCAATGCAACAATGTGCTAGGCTGCCTGGAGCAGGAGCAGATCGAGCGCTGCACGTGTTACAGGGACTGTGGCTACGACGGAGAGCCCGTCTGTGGGTCGGATGGGCAGCTCTACCAGAACCAGTGTCAGATGGAGGTGTCTTCTTGTCGAAATGGGACTCGCATCAAGCAGGTCTCCGTGTCCCAGTGTTCACCCAGTAAGTGCTCAAAATACTCCGTGTGGACTTTCTAATTGTCATTTTTTTTAATACGCAAATTATTACACCTAAAGCCGAAAACTAAAAAAGTAGCTCATCTTAAATTTTTCCAGCTAGTAAAATGAATTTCTTCAGCTGAGACAGTGATGCTGGTTGTAGTTAAACTGAATATTCCTGCAGCTAAATCCAGGAAGATGTTGGAACAAATCCTGCAACATTTTGACTTTTGAGATGGGTTAAGTATTCACCTTCCGTTAAGACAACAAGCCTAAATATACACACAGATAAAATAAAATCAGATTTTATCTTATTGTTAATGTCGCAGAAAAAACCCTGTATTAAATCTAGTGGTGAATTGATGACTACAGCTATAAAATCTATTTTTTTATAAAGCAGTTGATTAGAATCTGTGAGTAATAAATTGATACTAAGAAGCACTGTCCATCCAATGTGACTGAGCTATTTATAAAAAAATTAAAATAAATAACAAAAAATAGGGAAAAACATCATTAGATGTGCAGAGCTGGAATCAACTTACCTCAAATTCTTGCAGCTGTTATTACAGAGAAAGATGACTGTACAAAACATTGTCTCAAAAATATTTATTTGCACAGTTTTCAGATTTTAGTGGTCGTAATGTGACAAAATATGAAAACATTCAAGGAGCAGAAACACTTTATTTACTTTGCCGTTTACGGTTGCATATCTGCTCCATGTGAGGCTGCTGTGTATACGTACATTTTGCTTTGCAGCTCAATTTTATTCTGTCAATATGTGCGTGCACCTGCAAATGTGTCTGAGCCTTGATCTGAGCTCAGGAAACAGCTGTTCAGGTGACGAGCTGATTACTGGACGAGTCCTCAGAGGAAAATAAAAAACTTCTGCCCATCTTCCTCCCCCCGTCCCCCCCAACCCTCACTCGCTCTCCGTCATATTACAGGGCTCTCTCCAAATGACAGAGTGCTTTTGTCCTTCCTCAGAAATCCTCGTCACATTCCTTTCCGACGCACAGCCCAACAACAAAGGAGCCTTCATGTTGCGGAGCAGATTGGGGAAAAGGCATAGACAAAACTTTGGTGGGAAAAGTCCTGAGCCTGTGCCAAGTGTTTCATGCTGTAAATGATCAAAAGGACTGACGCGCTCCCTGACCTTGTTTGTTTGTGTATGCTTCAGTGGGGGCAGATTTGTTTCACGGCTTCCTCATTTTGAGGAAAGAAAAGGAGGCTGTTATTGTTTCCCTCGTTTGTGATTTGGCTCCTTCTATTTTTGGAGCGATACATTTTGACGAAAAGTCTTTGTTAGGACTAAGGAAACCAAGCTGTTTATCAGCGAGAAAGTGGAAGCCACGTTTATGTGAATGACCTAACGTCTGTCTCTGTGTGTGTTTGTCAAGGTAAGACCATTGAAAACAACCAGCCAGAGGTGAACCAAGAAACCGAACAACCTTCGGTGCCTGTACACGCAGGTAACCATACCACACCTTCTCTCATATACCACATCCGCAGTTGTCTCCTGATCCTTCACATTCACGTCTGGAAGAATCGGCAGCTGTGTTTACTAAAAGAGGCTGTTATTCTGCTTGTGCAAACTTTCTTTATCAGTCAGAGGCAGCTTGTCATGTCAGATTAATGTCATTTTGTTAACATTTACAACATATTTCCACACGCTCCTAATATGCAAAACGCAAAGGTGTTTGCTATATGCATGAACACCTTTGTGTTTATATTTACTCTGAACCAAAACTTGTATGCAAAAGACTTGGATTTGGGCCAGGGGGCTTTACCCTCCATGCACAAAAAGAAAAGAATATATATTTTAAGTAAAGTATGGTCACATGTACTTTACATGTGACTATACATGTAAAATACATGTATAGTCACATATACGGTTAAATCCAGACGTAAATCCAATTGAGAATCTGTGGCACGATATTTATTTCTTCACAGATGCTTTCCATTCAGTCTGACAGGTGTATTTTGCAAAGAAGATTGAACAGGAATCTCAGTCATTCATTTTTGAAATCATACATCATTTTTCTTCCACTCGCCAAATATTCTCCACTTTGTGTTGGTCTGTCAAGTGAAATACCAATGAATGAAATTTATGGCTGTTGCGTGACAAAGCACAAAAAAAGTCCAAAGAGAAGCAAGCAGGACTAAACAAGAGAACAAGGAGCAGACACAAAGGAAAAGGGCTGAGGAGATTAGGGTTAAACTGATTCCTAGGTGTGTGGCGGCACATTCCCCTGCCGCCACCTCACGTCTACAATCAGTATGATAAATGGGAGGATAGGTTTCACACCGGGCCTGCTTGTTGCTGTCAGGAAGCTTACCTTTTCTCCTGATAAGCAGCCAGAGAATCGCTGAAAGGATGTTTCTCTGCGTGGATGTGGGATGTGAAAGTATTACCTTTTGGCAATGACAGCATGAAAACACATTACTGAAAGTGTCAAGTTCTCACACCTTAATGCTTGTGTGTGTGTGTAAGGGGAGGGTGGGGGTGAAGAGGTGTTCATCATTTTTTTGGACACATAACATTAAGTCCTATCTACAGTTTCTTAGCGGTATCCAGGTGTGCATTTGTGCATGCATGTTTGATGTCGCATGACCTGCTCTGACTTGTTTCTCAGCCTGCAACTCCCAGTAGCTGCTCCTCACAAAGCTTCTCTCAGTCAAAGGTCTCCCTCAGTACAAAAGCGAAATGCTCGACACAAGAATGCGGTGCACAAATGCAGGTATATGCCTGTCGCTTGCGATCAAAAGCAAATATGCAAAATGTTAATTATTACATCTCATGCCTTTTGCAGTCTCTTGAGCCACCACTGACACACACACACAGCTATAGTGACGCTTTAGATTTATTATTAATATAAACTGTTAAATCACCATCTCTGTAAACCATTAAAGTTCAGTCTTCTGAGAGCAACAAGAAAGCAAAAGGTAAAAATGAGTTCGGCCAAGAAAATGAGACGCACAGAAGGAAGCTGGAGCTCTGGAATTGCTTTCCGTGTGCAGACTTGTCTTATTAGTGAACCTGCTGCAGCGGTCAACATACAGTCAAATACAGACTTGAAGGCTTCATTTGATCTGCGGTATTTCTTTTATCATTTGTTTTGGGTCCTACATGTGCAAGTCTTTAAATGTGGGGTTTCGTGCAGAACGTTCCACCAGAGCCATTTTAGAGTGAAACTCTAATACCTCTAGTCACATAAAACACTAAAGAAAAATAGGCTTAAAGTCACATGCTGTGTCAAACAACTTACGGAAGGGGGCCCCCTCCTGGTCAACATTTGGAACTCCATCTTAAGATACGATGTCCTAAATATTAACTTTTATAATCAAGGCTGTCTCATAATTCCCTGCCCTTCACACAAACAGCAGCTTTAAATTAGTCTCTGTCTCTGGAGAAATGATTCTGCAGCTAAACCAAGCAACCAGAAAGACGATTAACATGAAAATATCCTACCATCAGTCTTTGCTCTTTCTGTAAAATTGCAGACCTTCCTTCATGTTTTTCTTGAAGAGGACGCTTCTTTCCTGTATTTCTCTTGACAATGCCTCAATATTTGTAGCAGCAGCTTCCTGCATGCGAGACCAGTGGACCCCCAGTGTTCGTGGGGGACACAGGCCACAGCCACCTATGAACTGATAAATTCCCAAATACTTCAGACCCCCTACACAACATTTAATAATGCCTATTTAATAGTTCAAACACCAAATATACCTTGATATGCATTAATATACACAGTGGAAACTGTCTTAGTACTACCACAGAAGCTAATATCTACAGTCTTCCTTATTTCCTGTCTTGGGCGTCTGGCTACTCAGCTCCAAGGAAAGTGAATGGTTCTCTTAAACTGACTGCCTTGCAAATGCCAGCCAGTACCAGGTCACTTACCATTGTATTTCACTTACCTAAATGTATTCTCTTTCAAATATTTTAGATGTTTTATATATATATTTAGAAGTCTATGGAAGAAAAAAACATCCATGAATACTTTAGAACTGCGTTCCACAGAAAGATCTGTGAATGGGTGAATCTGCGCATACGAGGGGCTCCACTGAAACGCAAAGAGATGATGGCAAGTAACCAAACTCCCAGCGATTCTTGGCACATCTCACTTGAGATGATTTGACATCTACAATGCTACTAAGATGGTCATTTATTTCCCAACAAGTTAATTCCTCCTTTACAGGGTGGATATTGTGATCACTCGTTGGCCGTACTTGTCTGTCATCAGCTTTTATTTAACTGAATGTGTGTCTGTCCCTGCAGGTGAAGAAGAACAAGGCTCCATGCCAGAGGTGTCCTACTACTCCTATGAATACGACTCTGATCCTTTCCTTGCTGACGGAGAGGGAGGGGACCATTTTGACATACCAGAAGGTGGGGGAGGTGTGCAGCATAAAGTGCCCCTACACGCAAATACTCAGCTACCCACAATGGACACAAAGAGCACCCCTGAGCGATGGTATGCGCGTCTCTGAATTAGATATTCCTCCGGTTGTTCTGACCGGAACTACCTGCGCGATTTTTTTGAGGTACTCTTGTAACAAAGTCGTTTCTCTCCTTTTCTTTGTCGTCCACAGAAATACCCAGAGGGAAGCCATACGCCCACCTTAAAATTGTACCATATTTTGTGAATATGCTTGTGAATGGAAGGAAAATGGAGACTATGCAGACTGGCTTTTACAGAAAGTTGGTGTGGTCTGGGAACTGAGTTTTTGTTGCTAGTTGAATGGAGTCAGAGTGGATGCTTTTATCATGTGTGTCTGTTTTTGTGTGCGGTAGGATGTGAGTGAGAACGATTTGAAACGAGAATCCTCCAGACCTTTTTTACTCATCAATAGTCAGCGTAGACTCTGTATCCAGTGTGCTGCATTTATAATCACTAGTTTGTAATTACACTCAATGTTAAGCAATATGTTTTATTATATTTTCTATCTGTGGTATTTATTTGTAGCTAGAACTCCTTATTTCTATTTTAAAGTCATTACCTGCCCACACAGACTACTCCCCCCCCCACAACCCCGCTGTGGTTCTTGATGTGCTTATTTAAACACTTTTTTTTTTTTTGTTTTGGCTTTAACACCGAATAACTGAAAGGTCTGATTAAAATTATTGTGCTGGTATGCTGCTGGAGAAACACATATGCTAACCATATGCTTTACAGAAACATAAGCTGATGTTCTTTTTCATTGTAAGATGCTATCTTCTACATTTTTTTTTATTTGTTGCACAGCTTTGAAGAGACAGGAAACATAAACTGGGAGCACAGGTCTCATCAAACTACAGACTTTCAGGTTGCTGGAACTTTTGAACGTCGCTGCATTTGGACTCTGCATTCGTCTCTGAAACTACTCAACCACCATCTCTCACCATTCACCTTACATGCCAGGAAAGCTGATTGTACAGATCATAAGCTATTTTGTTGTTGTTCAACTAAAGGACGTTGAGGAAATCGATTGATGTAAATGTAACAAATTTGACCAAATGTAATCCTGATTCATATCAAAATACTGTTTTTGAAACAAATGAGAATAAAATTTATACACAAACCAGACTTTTGTTTCTAGGACTGAATTTATGGTGAGTTTTCTTCAGGTCAAATATATCAACATCAGCAATTTGTTCCTTAGCTTCTGCGGGTATTTTTGGTTGGATATTTGACCATGTGTTTTATCAGAACTGAAAGAGTGAATTTAAATTAGTTGGTGGCTTTGCGTGTGCTTGGCTTTAAAGCACAGTCAAGAATGGAGCAAATTTAGAAGGTTCATGTTATTTTGCTCCATTTCCTCCAAAAACAGTTTTGATTGAGTTGAAGAATAGCGAGATATTCCAACACTGGCTGTAAAATAGTCCCTCAGTATGATGCCGCCGCCACCATGCTTGACATTTGTACAGTGTCCTTTCACCTTGTCTATTCCAAAGGTTTTGCTATATTGGCAACAGTTGTCTGAATACGAAACCTTTCTTGCTTTTAATGTCTTGAGAAGATTACCTAGAAATGTCGGTCTTCTCTTGGGATGCAGCTTTCTTTTCTGACCTGCACCGACTCAAAGTTTATGTTAAACTTTCATGATTGTGTACAATGACACTGGCGTTTGAGCAACTAGAATTGGGTCAGTCAACTGTGGGACCTTATATAGACAGATGTGTGCCATCAAATCCAATCAGCTGAATTTACTAGGTGGACTTCATTCAAGTTGTAGAATAATCTGAAGGATGTGAAACAGCTTCTTTTTTTAGCTGCATACTTGAGGCATAGTTAATCACATTTAAACAATCACAGTTGTTTAAATGTGATTTCTTTGTTGTTTTTTTGTTGTTGTTTTTTTAATGAATTGGCAACAAACTAGGAAAAAAAAATCTTCCACGTTATCATAATGGGTTAGTTGTATGTAGAACAAGGGTCAGCAACCTTTACAGTCGAAAGAACCATTTTTGCATTTGCATTTTCAAAATAAAACTTAATTTTACAGTATCATAAAAGAATAACATAAAACTTTTATGATAGAAAAATATGCTTCTTCTGAATAATGATAATATTTGTAGAAATAACTTGTTTAATTGGTGTCGTTTTGCTGTAGAAAACAGAAGAACTTGTTAAAAAAGAAAAAATAGTTTCTTTTCATTTCTACACTAGCTTCATATTTTTGGTTCAAATTGTGAAAAAGCTGCTGTAGATGAATTACAAGGCAATGACGACCGTACAGTTCTAACTGGAAGTGTGTGCCTGAAAATATGGATTTACATCACATTTGTTTTCACATCACCAAAGCAACAGCTGAGAAGGGAGCTAGACCGTGTTAAAGTTTAATGTTTAGCGATTGCACTTGTCACTAGTCGGCCCCCTTTGTTACCTCGACCTCCAGCAGATTGCAGGTCAGACCTCTGTGTCTCTAATCAATACGATTAGATACAATAAAAAAAAATAGCTAGTGTGCTGCTGATATTCAGCCACAATGAAGACAGTGCAACCAAACGATTATAAGAAGATAAACTCAGAGGCTGCTGGTTCAACCTCCAAAAGTGAAAGTCCGATACACCAGACAAATACTCTGGTGGCTGCTGCATCTGTTGCATCCAAGCGTTCACGATTGATCAAAACATTTCTCGACAACAAGCCACCGCTGCAGGGGGGCTGACTGCAACAAGCTACCCGAGGCAGTCTCTGTGGCAACTGCATGCATGGCTGAAGAGTGATGTTTCAGGTCAACGCTCCAATGGGCAGAAAGAGTGAAAAGAGGAAGGGGGGAGACGGGGATCTTGGTTCCACGCTTTGCAGGGGACAGCTAGCATTACATGAGGGTGAATCAGAGTGATGACATTGTTTCTAAGTACCAGCTCAGTGCACCTATAAATGTCCAACCCTTTTGGGACGGAGGCTATTCACCTGTCTGAGCTGCTTTGGGCGAATTATTGATACAAAAGAGGCAAGCTGGCAGAGGGCTACAATTTGAGCTACAGGGAGGAGTCTAGTGCATTGTTGCCATTTTGATGTGCATTACTGGTGTCAGGTTTCCCGATTGTTTCAGAGGAAACTAGGGATTGATCCTGAATGGTTGCTGAAAAGTTCTCCATGGTGGGATAAAGCAGAGAGAACGATGCATCGCTGATGCTCATCTGGTGCATGCCCTGCTTCACCTTTGGCTGACATGAGAATTTGACTTCAATGAGGTGCATAACTCGCTTTTCCGTCGTTTTTTTTTTATTATTATCATTATTTTATTTCCCACATCCATGCAGTTTGACATGTTGCATGGATATCTTTGTAGTGCTGCAATGCTTTTTTAAATCCTGAAGGACCCTTAGCCCAATGGAGAAAAAATACCCAGCAATTGCAGGGAAAGAGAAAGGTGAGTGCTTGACTGAAATAATAAATCTTAATGCTGTTATTGATTTATCTAGCTTTATAGTGTGTGGGCATATAAACACCATTAGCATTTATAGTGTGTGGGCATATAAACACCATTAGCATTAAATCTTGCGTATATATATATATATATATATATATATATATATATATATATATATATATATATATATATATATATATATATACACTGTCCTGACCTGCCAGGACTCGCTCTGTTTTGAGAAAAAACTGATTGCTCAGGATTTAAGTTGGTCAAGTGGAAAATATCTCCCTTTACAAAGCTACAGTCCACAATAAATTACTACTGGTGGTTTTTATTTGTAGCTGTGTATTTAAACATTTGTGTTGTGAATGCAATAGAGTATATGGATTACGTGAGATTGCGTATGAGCAAATTCATCAGACACCTTGTGTCCAGGACCAGGACCTGGGCGCTATGGACTGCCTCCTACCATTGGGTTTGTTGGCCACGACTTCACAAAACCAACCAGCCCGGCCTACTCTTTCCACGGCAGGATGAGTAATAACAGTGAGTGGCATTGGGATTACAGATGCAGTATGTCACAAAACGTTTCCACATGTTCCAACCAGAAACCAAAACGATTTTGGTTTTCAAAAATTTTCATCCAAATGAAAAGAAAAGGAAAGAAAACAAAAAGGTATAATGCTGTGGAGATGCTTTTATTTTCTTCCCACTGTCACACTACATACAGTCAGATTGAGCTGGGTTCAAAAATGATCTGGTCAGATATTGGTAAAAAAGAAAAAAAATAAGTGAAAACATCTGAGTTAATATCAAAATGCTTCTTCGTGTATTTATATTGAAACACCAACTCAAAAAGTGATTTCATCTTCCCAAGAGTTATCCTTCACACCAGGTTGTACTCCATTGTGTGGTGTAGTAATGGCTCTGTACCCCTAGGGGGAGACAGAACTTCATAGTTCTCTATCTAAGCACGTCTGAAGGTTTTTACTTTATTATTGCAGTGCTTTCTCTCGACTCCAGTCCAGGGCCTCTGTATCATGTTGATGCAAAAATCACTCGCTTTGGAAAGGATGGCACACCTGCATATTCAATGTTGAGTAGAATGAAAACGCAGAGTAAGTTTTCTCTCACTCTTTCTGGATGGATGTTAACTCTTCATACATTTTATTCATCTATATTTGCTTTGGATCTTTCCAGAAACTAAGTTTCATTTGTTGCCTCTGAACTATATGAGCTACACTCTAGGCCTGTCACGATAACAAATTTTGATAGTCCCAGAACTTATTGCAATAAACAAAAATACTGTTGTTTTGAGACCATTTTCAAGTAATATAATAGTAATTATGGCACAAAAACGCAAGAACACATGTTCAAGGATCAATATCATTTAAAGACTGGAAGTGGAAGACATTTTAATTATCCAAAATAAGTAAAGAAAACAATACAAACAAATTACAAAGTCTCTGTAAACAAGATTACTTAAAAAAAAAGAAAAAAAAAGGCTAGTTGAGACCAAAACACCAAACTGACGATCATTCGGTCTTTTGTAAAAAGAGAAAAAGCGACACATCAAGCAAATGAAAATCAGTGTTTCTTATAACTGATTATGCGATTAATTGATTTAATGTTTATTGTGACAGGCCTACTACGCTCCACCTTTATTATTGTGTATTTATATCTTCCTGTTCTCTGATCAGTAGAAGAGTTATTCAGCACACCTGGACCAGGTACATACAGACCTGAGAAAGCTCCACCCAGCAACCTGCAGCGCAGACCGCCCTCCTACACGATGGGCCGTCGCACCCGCTACCGCACCGTGGACCCGGTCCCGGCTCCCAACAAGTACAGCCTGCCTCCACTCCTGGGCTCTCACATCCCAAACAAGAGAGCCAGCGCAAGTTACACCATGTCGGGTACTTTCAGC
Organism: Poecilia mexicana; assembly: GCF_051168715.1. Lineage (NCBI taxonomy): Eukaryota > Metazoa > Chordata > Actinopteri > Cyprinodontiformes > Poeciliidae > Poecilia > Poecilia mexicana. The sequence goes on from NW_028263373.1 coordinate 11,539,257, forward strand.
ACCGGGGGACCATCTGAGGATTTAGCCAAGACTCCCGGACCCTGCCGATACAACAGTACGGACCCTAGTGTGTATCGGCCGCGGCAGCCTGCGTTCTCCATGTTGGGACGTCACGACGTACCCAAAGACAAGACCAAAAAGCCCGGTCCAGGGACGTATAACCCCGAGAACGTCACGGCTCACAAGACCAGAGCACCAGCATACTCCATGGGCGTCAGACACTCAGAATTTGTCACGCCACTAGTGGTCGGGTTTTCTGACTAACATAGGGTCAAATAAACAAGTCTGGAATTTGAAAACAACAACAAAAAACGCAACAACATATTGCATTTAACATTTTATTTTGTTCTTTAAGTAACGAGGTACTTGTTCGCAACATTTTAAACATTTAATAACAACGATTTTACATAACGCAAACAAAAGTTTAACAGGAAAAACTCCTATAGTCACTCAGTACATAAATGCATCTCGAAGAACAAGGAAAGACATTAAAAAAATATGTTTAAAGTGTACAACTGACAAGTAAACATTCCCCTTCATATTGTAGCATATACAAGGTTTTTATTCACAGTGAACACAAGCAGCTTGCCTCTCAATACAAGCAAAAAAAAAAAAAAAATGTTGGAATTCTGAAAGGAAAATGTAAAGTTTTCTACACAAATCATTAGAACATTTTTAGAGATTTATATGTAGAAGAGAAGTGCAGCTCGATGATGCAAAGGAGCTTTACAGCTTGAATATCGTTCCCATTCATTCCTTGGGAAGAGGCCTTCTGAAAAGGAGTATGTGTGGTTCTGCACAGTCAAAGCAAGAGAAGACAAATCAGATTACATAGAAGATAAAATAAGAACAGACTTGTGTGGTTTTGCTTTTGCATAATTAGCAACACACGCTCATTCTGTTCACAAGGAGTGATACAAAACAGAGGATTTAACTGTGAACAATGAAGAAGAAGAAAAAAAAAAAACACAGCCAAGCAGAAAAGTGTCCGAAAGCCTATAAAAGACTCAATAAAATAATTTTTAGCAGTTATATATATATATACTTTTTTTTAAGAATGAAAAAACATACTCTTTAAAATAAAAATTATATTAATAATAATCAATTTCAGTTTTCAGAACATCGTGGACATTAAATTCTTGTAGTTAGATAAATCACGAACTAATAAGCACTGAAGTTAGTTTCCAGTTCCTGGTAAAGGACTTCTGTGTCAATGTGTTATGATTTCTTAACTTATTAAATTCACTTCCATTTCAAAAATATATTTCCATTTTACCACTAACTCTATAAGGCGGTTTTTGAGCCATGATAAATTTATCCTTTTTTGAAGATTTTAAAAACGAGCTGCATATGTAATCTCACCATGTTTAGATTAGGAACCCAAGATTGAAAGTTGTCTTGAGGCCATAAAATCAGTGAAACAGACCCATGTTTATGGCTGTGGATCAATGTTTGGGTTATCAGATAGAATCTAGAAAACCAAAAATAGTAACTGTAAAAAAAAAAGTTCAAATCAAATTGTGATGTGGCAAAACAAAGACAGAATTGCCTTTACTTATAAATTGTTGAAGAAAAAGGACATAAGTTGTAGACATTTAGGCTTGGACTGGATAAATAACCATGTCAAAGATTTTTTCATACTTTATTAGTTCTGGAAGTCTTTTTTTTTAATGTAGCACTTCGTCATGACTGTGTAAAACATTGTAAATCATAAAATTTTATTTGTAGTGTGATTTTGCCCTCAAGTACATAAAAGCCAAGTCCTGCCTAATACGATAAGAGACATCCAGTAGTGAGTAGTTTATTCTGATCTACAGAGTAAACTAAACTGATGGAAATAAGAAATGTTTCCAATCAGTAAATCCCTTCATGTTCTGGAAAGGTAACAAGAATCAAAGAGTATAATGTATCTAATTTTCAGCCCTAAACTTTCAACTAGCAATTCACACATTCTTGTTTCAAAGAATAATTCTTCCTTAATTTTGAGTAAAAACAACAACAAAAAGCCCTCCCAAAACTTTCTTATACATTTTTAAAGTGGGCAAAATATTTTTATTTATTTATTTTTTTGTCACTTCTTTGCATATTGTCTTTAGGAAAAAAACCTGATATCAAATGAAGCTGGTCAGAGCTCAAAGAAATTCAGAAAACAGTAACATCCAGGAAAAGCCTCAACAGTCCATACAGACTTCAATCTTTGCTAAAGACAAAACAGTACATCAGCACATAATAGAGCACTGAATACCTTCTGTCTTTGTGAAATGATAGGTTGAATGTTACATTTTAATTTGATTAAAATTATCATAATACAATCTCAGGTTTGCTCAGAAATTTATTTAAGAAAATTCCAGTTTATATGTTTTTATATATGCGACTGTAAAAATTTAGAACACTTATTCGAGCAACAAGTAAGTTCTTCAGAGCAGATTTTACATTATTCAGAAATCTGTCCTTTGGATCCTTGGTTACTGACCTGGTTTGTGAATCATGTAGTGGATCCAGCCCTGGCTCTGCTGCACCCCCAGTCCTCTCCACTCTTCTTCTGTCATCAGATGGGACGAGGGAACCAGTTTAGACAGCTGCTTCGGAAGCACAACATGCCTGTAAGGAGGTTAATATGATCACATTTCTAATAATCTGCCACGTTCAAAGACGTATTTAAATATTAATGAGATCAAGGTTAGCATAAGCCTGTTAGCATGGTTAACAGTTAGCCGGATGATGTTTTGATTCTACAGGTCAACTGTAATTTAATACCGATATATTTATAATAGTCACTTAACTCATCTCTACGCACAAAAATGTTGCAATAAAAAATAAGCTGGCAGTATATTTTAAGTTATACGACGAGCCACAAAGCTAGAAAATTGAGAAGTCATGATCTTATGTTAACGTTAGCACATAAAAACCAGCATAGAAAACTTGAACAATGCAGTACCTGTACTCAAACTCCTCATCGTTGTACTTGTCAGAATAGAAAATTTGTTTCTTGGACATCTTATCTCAGTTATAATCCTGTTTCCGAGTGAATAAACTGGCTTGCGTTAGTTACGAGCGTAACAACCTGCTGTCATCTGCCGCTGTTTTCCAACGACAATTCAAATCCCGACCGTTACCCGCTTCCTCCTGATTGGCCAGACGGCAGCTCGCGGACTCAGAGTGATCGTCTAGCTGTGAAAAGATGAGCCACTCATTCGTAAAACCAAGAGCCAGGATATAAATTGAAATAAGTGATATTTTTCTTCCAGAAGTATGAGCTTTTCTGATTTCTTCTGTTTTTCTTTTAAATAGTATATTTTTTCCTAAACTTATGTTTAGTTCGAAAACTGGCTCACGTGGTGGGACTTGAGTAAGCATAAACTATTGAAGAGCTCTTCAGTGTCTCTCTATCTCTGCGTTGCATGACTTAAGGACAAACGGTCCATAAACTCGTAAACAAGAACGACAAGCAACCTGTACGCGCACCTTTCGCAATGATGTATAAAATATATAATTTCTACCTTGTCCAAAAAAAGCAAAGCAGACATGTAAAGACTGACGACGAACCAAAGGTTGAGTGAAGTTCAAAAATGATGTGTGTATGTGAACTAGGTCCTTATATCCTTGTGGGGACCTAGTTCTGTTTACAATGTGGGGTTATGAGAACTTCTGCTCCTCATTGGGAAAATGTCTTGATCCCTATGAGGGGGAAATGCTGTTTTTGGGTTAGGGATTAGGTTTATGGCAAAGGTGAATTGACTACTGGTTAGGTGTGCGTGTGTGTGAATGTAAATGACTGAATTCTTTGTAAAACGTCTTTGAGGGCGCTGAAAGGCGCTGTACAAGTTTGATGTCATTTCATTTCCTATTGTCAAAACAATGACTGCAACATTGTTAATGACATCTGATTATTGGATTTAATTTGAATAAAAAAATGAAAATTTTCTCACTATCTGTGTTAGTGTAGGCTTTCTTTTTTTTCTTGGAAAGAGAGAACAAAACATACCGAGAAATACTTGCTGTTGCTGCATCAGTCAACATACATCGATTACACCTGGTTTATCAGTAACTTTATGACTCAGCAGCAAACAAAAAATAAGTGGTTATTTACGGAAAGGCACGCTGGTTTTATATTTTACCTGTTATCCATTACAAAAATAAGTTGTTCTTACTTTTATTCGTTGTTCTGCAGAACTTGGAGGCTGAAGAACACGTTGTATCAGATGCTTTCAGCTAGAAGTCGCCAGAAATTAGGAGACCTTGATCTTTTTTTCATTCTGAGGTAAATATTTTAAATCCTGATATCATTCTGAATTATTTCCTGCTATTTAGAGTGCTGTGAAAAGCATCTGTTCCCTTACAGATTTATTTTGCTTATTTAAACACTTTTAAGTCTCATATGCCAGTAGATAAATTTTAATATCAGACAATGTTAACCTGAGATAATAGATGACACAGTATTCAAATTATGACTCCATTCGTTGAGAGAAAATGACAACAACTTGGCCCTACAAATCAGTAAATGCCACCAAAAATGTAATAATTGATTGTGCAGCCCTTGAAGGCAACAGCTGTCTTCATGACAGCCACCCACAGTCTGCTTTTTTTTCTTTTTTTTTTCCACAATTCTTAGCAGAATTGGTTTAATTCAACCACAGGAAAGCCATTCCAAGCATAAACAATCTGCTTAATGTCATAACACAGCTTCTCAATTCGATTTAAATCAAGACTGTGACTGGGTCAGTTCAAAACTTTCAGTTGTTTTAAGTGTTTTAGAGAAACTTGCTGGTGTGCTACAGATCATTGTCCTGCTTAATAATCTGAGTGCTCTTGAGGTCACAAATTGATGACTGGAAATTGTCCCTAAGGATTTTCAGCTCTACAAATTGATGATTCTATTAATTTTGACAAGTAGCCTGAAGAAGCGAAGTACTCCAAGACCATCAAACTACAACCACCATGTTTTATTATAGGTATGGACATTATTTTCCTGAAATGCTTTTTCATTTGTATATATTGGGATTAATTATGGACCTGTGTGACCTGGTCATGGTCACAACACTCCTTAGGAGAAGTAAGTTGTAATGTTATTCTCTCATCAAAACATACCCATAGCGTTGCTTTATTCTTTCAAGCATGTTAGAGAAATCCTTTAATCTCCCTGGCAACCATTCGGGGTGCATTAACGCTTGATCTCACCAAGCACCGCATCCCTCCCCGTGTTTCCCTCATAGAGCTCCTCCAGACTAGTGGCAGCAGCAATTAGCAAACATCTGGTGGAACTGCATATCTATTGAGCTCATCATATGACCTACATCCCGGTGCAATGCTCTCAAGGACATTGTCAAAGGCTTAATGGAGCAACATTGTTGTGATCAGGTGCTGAAGGCGGAGTGACAAAAAGAGCAGGAGCCTCTTAAAAAGACAGAGGTCCAAAGTGCAATGCATTCAATTGCAAAGTCAGATTTATTTTAAGTCATATTTGATGCAGCATATCAACTGACAGGCAATGTAACACTTATCAACTTGGTAAAATGTGCTCTGACATTAGATATTAATATTACACATGTCACCAGCTGCATCATTTTGGCAACAAATCAAACTCCGCTATATTTGGAACAGTACCGTCATGCAGAAGCAACTTCCCTCAGCTAGAGAGTCCACCAGGGTTAGAAGTTGAAATTTCCCTCAACCAACCAAACTACAAAATATCTGATTCCATTTTAAGGAAGCTAGAAGATCCCAACAATCCCAACACACACACTAGAGGAGCCCCAGATGTTCTTTGGCCGTCCCTTGACTATTCATAATGTTATGGTTAATTGAGTAAACCCCCACTCAATATGAGAGAGTAGAAAAGCGAGTAGAAATGGCAGGGAATTAGTGAAACACACAGGGGAAGGTGCAAGTAAAGAGCTAAAAGGGTCACGCCGAGATGCCTGGTTGCTCCCCTGAGAGGTGGATGAGAGGGTCGAGGAAAAGACAATCCAAGCAAATGGAAAAGATTGGATGTTGTCAGATGGGTCGTCCTTTAAGATGGTGACTCCATTGTTCCTTTTGTTAGGTGCTTCTGGATAGCTTGGGTGAAATGAGATCATGTTGACTCACAAAATTCACTTCAACTAATTGGTTTAGTCTTGTTCCCATGTCTCTACTATACATTCATGGATTAATTTTTACTTTATTATAGTACCATCATATTTTCTGTTGCGTATTTGTTGGGCCTTTGCTTCAATATTCAGTCTACTTGTTATTGATTTATGTAAAAAAAAAGAAAAGAAAAAAAAAAGAAAAACATCTCATTGATTGCAGGTTAACACACTGAGCAACAGTATTGATTTCCACCTTCTTTTACGCCAGCATCGGAACAGTAAGACTTTTTATTATTGTCATCTAATTAGCAGCAACATAAACCCATTAATAATTAGAAATTCATTGCTCTCTCTGGGTGCGTGCGGGGATTTTGCTTTCGAGTAACCCAAAATGGAGCAATTTGCAGACTGTAGCTTCACGCAGAGCTGCAGGTGATCTGCAGAATGTGTGCTTGTGTCTCGGAGGAGGGCGGTTAAAAGCATGTGTGTTTCAGCAAATACTGTCTGGGAGCAGCTGGGCAGGGCAGGACTCACAGGCCAATGACATCATCCACGAAGAAGGAGAGACAGTGGTAAGCGCACGAGCCATCTCTCCTCGGGCAGTATGAGGAAGCCGGCCCGCTCAGAGCAGGAGGCGGAGAGCAGCAGCAACAGCAGCAGCAGCATGAGAGCGGGACAGTGTCTGAGTGGCGGAGGTGCACACAGCGCTGAGCTGACTTTGACAAGGATATAGGACGCGGACTGGGGATTTTTTTCTTCTTTTGTTTTCCTCTCCTCTTTCATTACTCCATCCCTCCCCCCTCCCCTCTCCCCTCTCTCCTCCATCCTCTGAAAGTTATCCCCTCTCTCTGAGCTCCTGCTTCAGGCGGCTCCTCCGGGCATGCTCCTTAAGCCAAAGTATGACCGCTTTCGCAACGAGTCTGTAACCTCCTCTGACGACCTGATGCAGAGCTTAGCCATGAGCAGCAAAGTCGTGGCCACACCGGTGGTCTCCTCCTCCGCACAGAGTCTCCCCCTGCCTCCTTTGCCTCCCCTGGATCCCAGTGCCAGGTCCTCCTCCTCGGTGGGGGCCGCAGCCCTGGCAGACTCCCCCTGCCTGGATGGGGAGCAGGAGGCCACCACAACCTTCTGCATGCTCATCCCCAAGATGCCCCAGTGGAAGTTCTCCAACTCCTTGCTCAGCAGAAGCCCATCCAGCTCCAGCTCTAGCAAGGACTCAACCAAGACAGCTTCTTCCCAGGCCTCGTCTTCATCACTGTCAAACAGGACCAGTGGGGCGAGCCCAGCCAGCGGCCCCGTGGCCAGCCTCGCGGCCGTACTTAACTCCTGTGACCCTGTCTGTGTCACCCCCTGTTCCCTGCAGGCCATCCGAGGGCAGCGGGCCGTAGCGCAAGTTGCAGCCTCTGGAGGTCCAGCAGGGCATGGATTCGGGGTCGCAGCAGAGGTCATGGTGAGCCCCGGTGTCTCCAGCGGCTCCAGGTCAGGGATGAACCGCAGGACAAGGGTGGAGGGGATGTGGCTGGGGGGAGAAGAGCTCCACACCAAGGGCAGCTTCATCCACAAGCCGTCTCAGGGTTGGCTGCACCCAGACAAGAAAATTGTGGGACAAGGAGCTTCTTACATTGTCAGGGTAAGTACATTTAAAAAGAGGATAATTAGTTAACTGTTATCCCCAGTGATGCGCTAATCTGTTTTTACTTGACAGATGCAGACTGATTTCCCATTTATGCACCAAAACTTACATCTCTAACTATTACCCTATGATTTATGTATAGATCAGAAATGTTTGGAGTTTTTAGTTGTGAAGTATTTAATATATATCTTTTTTTTTTTTAATCTGAATTTTTAGTATTTCTCTTGCTTATTAAGATAAAATTTGATAATTCTGATGCAAAATAAGTGATGCATTTGTAATTAAAGACTCCCATAGGAAGAAGAGAATATCAAGGCTGCATTTTTTTTAATTCACATTCATCCAAATGTGAATGTGGAAAAAAAAAAAAAAAAAACAAACCAAAGCATCTCAACAGCAGGCAGTTTGTTATGCAGCTCATGTGGCAGTGCCGAGGGAATACATAATTTCATCCAGATAGACGACTTGGTGCTGCTGGTTAAGGGTCTGTATCATGCTGCACTGAGGGTTTCAGGATAGACGGAAAAAAAACCGCCATAAAATTATGTCTCCTGACTGCGGAGGCTATTGTTGCTCAGCTGCACTTTTAAATAAATAAGGCTTTGTGTCACACTGTATTTAAAACAAAAACTGTTTATGGAGCATGTAATCTGCCTGATTGTGAGCTCTGAGTGTGGGAGTGGTTCTCTTTGTGTGGATTTGAGCCTGTTTGCTTTTATCTATGAAGCGAATAGACTGATTTTATGCATCAATTTGATCTGTTGCTTCTCATAATCGTGACTATGAATATGATATACTGTTGTTTGTTTAGTTAGGGGAGGATAAGGGCAACCTTTACAAATTAAAGAACTTTGTTGTTGTTGTTTTTTTTATAAATAATAAATAAAATCAGGGTAGATAAAGTAATCATTAGATGGGAAATCTGATCAATCCGAGCGATCTGAATCCTTACGCGTCTTGTTTATCGTTCGTCTCCCCACGGCGTCCTCCTTGATGACACTTCACCTCTGCTCCCCCCCTCCCCCCCTCCTCCTCCTCCTCCTCCTCCTCCTCCTCCTACTCAAACTTAATGGCACGGCTCTTGATTACTGCAGTCTGGGGGCCCCGAGTGCGATTTCTAATGACATTACACGAGCGCCATTCATTCCCATATTCAATTACGTTTAATCACAGTCATTTGCATCATGTGACGAGGACGCGGCAGTTGGATCAGTAGCGGAAGAGGTCGGAATGTTTCGCAAAAGTGCTTTCTCGTCACTGAGCTCTGCTTTCCGAGCTTGGCGTCGCGGGCTCTTCTTGTCTCTGATCGATGTCTCTGTTAACGATCCGAATGTGTTTCTAGGAGTCCGGCGTTGTAGGCGTGGCAACAGTCGTCAGAGACGACCTGTAAGAGGGCAGTTTGGAAAATAACAGGATTGCTGTGCTCCTGTATGAGCAGTGCAGCGGCAAATCCATGCAGGGAGGAGCGTTTCACTGCATGTATTAGTGTCAGGGGGACAGTGAATTGGTGCTGCACTGTAATCATTCCAGTGAGCACCTCTCTCTCTCTCTCTCTCTCTCTCTCTCTCTCTCTCTCTCTATTTGAGTTTGCACATATAGTCAGTCATTCACAGACTTCCAGTCCTCTTCATGGCAGACATATGGATTTCTTAGTCGTGTTTATATCTTCCCGGTGTCCACAAAGACATGTCATGTGTTGTGTCTCCCCTAGTCTGCTACCTCTGTTAGCCAGAGCACTGCCGCAGCCATTAAAACAAGCACTGCAGCTGCCACAGCAGGTGTTATGATTACACATATTAATCTCTTTGTACTCTGCTTCATTGCAGTTTTTATTAACAGTCATCTTATGCATATTGATCTTCTTTAATGTGACTTGTTAAGTTTCCAAAAAAAAAAAAAAAAAAAAAGACATTTTACTCTCACGCAGAAGATGCATGGCACTCACTGACTGAGCTCTAAAAGGAGAATGAGTTTGGTGTTTTTTGTCCGTTTAGCCGTCATGCAACATCTGTTGTGATCCTTGCCTCCAGATACGAAATTGTGACTCCCCGACATGACAAACAACCCAGCTGCCAGAATTTATCTCAAAGAGAGAGGCTTCCACAACAGAGTTTGAGAAGAGGATACCAGTTTTATTAAATTTGTAAGGAATGTTTCTTGAGAACCTGGTATCTCTAGTCATGGGATGTATATGTCAGAGCTTTAGCCTGGACGAACAACATCCCGATGATGAGAAAGGATGGAGGTTGTGAGCGTGGGGGACGTTGCATCAGCAGATGAAATGGAAAAGGAAAAAAAAAGGGACAAATTTCTTGATGGAAGACTTCCCTCAAGCCTAAATCTGGTTAGAAAGCTTATTAAGCTCATTTAGACTCAGAGGTCCTCTATCTGGCTCCTAATCTCTGCTGCGTGGTTGCTTCTTGCAAAGAGCTATCCTCCAAATACGCTGCCTTGTAAAATGTTCCTACCCTTTGAACTTTTCCGCATCTTGTCGTGTCGCATCCACAAACTTTAGTGCATGTTGTTGGGATTTTATGTCTTAAAACACAGTGAAATGAAAAGGACAGTTTTCAAGCTGTTGCTCTGATTCTGTTTATGGCCTTTTCTCAGTCCCAAACCTTTTGCTGCCTCTAACAGACTTTTCTTCAATGACTACCATCTCTTGTATTTTTTATTTTTTTTACTGACCACCGTGTTCCACTGTGTTTACTTGCAAGTTTCTCTCCACGCCTTGCATTTGGTCAAAAGTTCAATCATGGATATCATAAGACCAGATAGTCTTCTTGCAAATGCTTGTTGAGTCTCCTTTATGCCTTGTAACAAACTACAATTTGCACAACTAACAGCTTCAGTAATAATGTTACTGAAGAGTTATGGAGCCTTGTCCTGTTGACAGATTCTCCCTTCTGGTTTCTGGATCTCTGCAGCTCCTCCAGAGTTACTATGGGCCTCTTGGCTGCTTCTCTGATCAAGTCTCTCCTGGCACAGCCTATAAACCTTAGGTGGACACTGGACAGCCTTTTCTTGGTTCGTAGTTGTGCCATACTCTTTCTATCTATGTATGGGGTACTGTGCTTTGTAAGATATATGAAGTTTAAGTTATTGTTTAATAGCCGAAGCTTCCTACTCGTTTACTGATCTGTCTGCTGTCTTCCCTGATCTTCATGATGCTGTTTGTTCATTAATCTTCTCTAACAAAACAGTTGGATTTGTGCTGAGATCAAATTGAACTCTTATTTGACTATTTAACTGAAGTACAGGGGTATGAATGCAAATGCATGCCACATTTTTCAGATTTTTATCCTTTAAATACATTTGAAAACAATGCTTTTCTTTCCTCTCTATGCAATGAATATACGGATAACAATAATTATATTGTATTGAAGTTTGGGTCTATAACTTCAGAAAGTGTGAAAATCTTTTCAAGGCAATGTATGAAACTAAAAATGTCATGGAGCCTTCTGTAACGTTTATCCCATTTGCTCGACAAACTGAAAAGCATCACTTTTGAGAGCGCTTCTCATAAGAAGTGTTAACAGTGTTAAAAACTGCTCAGCACTAAACTAACCAAACAGAAGACAACAGATGAGAGTTTTTAGGATGTAAACTTTGTGACACTTCATTACACCGATTCTATTATTCGTTTGTAGCAGGAACAATCAACCAGATATTGAGAAGTGTTCCTGGAGATGATTTTGCCCTATTAATCGTAGCAGACAGAAATATCCCGGATTTTATTCTATGACAGTTTTTTTTTTTTTTTTCTCACATCGATGCAGACAAGACGACATTCTCACGTGAAGCGCCTGCAGGATCAAACACCCTCACACATAATCGTGCCCCCCCCCCGAGGCTTCAGAAGCTGCAGCTTGTACGCAATCTGGAGCTCAGTGATGCTAATCTAGTCAAGGTGCCATTAGCACCTTGATTTGACAGCCATTAGTGCAACCCTGTGCTAGACGGTTGCTTTCATGGTTAGTCTGTGGATGTAACATAAAATATAAATGGGAATTATCACGTTTAACAATGGAAGATATAATAGTCCAAAAAGAATAGTGCGTCAGAAAAAAAACCAAACATTTGTACTTTAAGTGCAGAACAGGCTCAGAATCAGAATAAAAATATGTCTCCATGCATACTGCAGAGCCCCGTCTGATCTGATGTTTTCCCCTGTAGTACATGGGTTGCATTGAGGTGCTGAAGTCAATGCGCTCCCTGGACTTCAACACACGGACTCAGGTGACAAGGTAAGTCAGCATCCGTCTTTACCGGCTGTGGTGAGTCAGGAGAATTTGATCCAATAAGCATAGTGTTTATTTACATGTCCATATTAATAAAGTGCTTGTATATCTAGGCGATTGTTTAAATCAAAAATGCTTAATTAAATGAATTAATTTGATTAGTAATTGGTGGATCGGCAGATTTTTTTTTTTTTTTTTTTTCTTATAAATGCATCAAAGATGGTTCCAATTCCTTCAGTTCAGACTTGAAACTCTTGGCAAGCGAGTTTCTTTTTGTTTGTCCTTTTTGTTTCCCTGCGCTGCATGTGATGTTGTTGTCATCCTCAACCTAAAAGAAGCGGCCCACTCCTCTTCCCTCCTCCTCCTCTCTGTCTCTCCTCCCCTCCGCCTCTCACCCTCCTATCTCTCCTCTACAATCGATCATCAGTAATCTGAGCCTACCATGCTTCCAAAGCTTAAGTGCAGGGGGGAAAGAAGGAGGATGCAGCAGAGATGGAGTGATAGAGGAGGGGATCTATAATTGATGATGTTTGCTAATGACAGTGGAAAGCTGCAGTGGTCTCTGTGAATGCACCCTGTTGGGTAATGTGTTTGGCTGCAAGTTCTTGAGAGGGAGGAGGTTACGGGTGTGCAAAACAAAACAGCAAAAGAAAAACAAAGGGATGAACCCTGCTGAGGCTGTTCTGGCTGCTTATGGTTTGGACATATTTTCTTTTTCTTTTTGCTCCCTCTAAATTTGATTTGGTTGTTCAGATAAATTCAGGTAATTTTATTTATTTATTTTTTTACCCCTTTGTCAAAGTTAGTGAACATGACGACGACGGAAGAAACCAGACAGGGATACATTAGGGTTAGGTTTTAGAACGGTTATATTTGCCCAGGTAAACTCTAAACTTAAATCCAAATGAAAATTTGTGGCAAGACTTTAAAATTGATCGCTACAGACCCTGTCCGTTCGATATGACTGAGCTTGAAAAATACTAAGAAATCTAGGGGAGAAAAGGTCTAAATAGGCAAATTTGGTATTGATCAGTTTTCAAAACAACTGCAACAACTTCATGAAATAAAAAAATAAAAAAGTTGAGCTCCTAATGGGGAACACAGGTTGGTAATGAGTCTCAGCATTTAGATACCAGGACTAACAGGGAAAGTCCAGCACTGCAGACAATAACAACAACAACTTCTCTCTTCTCCTCCTCCTGCCCCTCCGCCTCCCTCTGCTTTCATCAGCATGAGTCATTTGAACGTGATGGTGTTTTTCAAAAATCCCTGAGAAGACCTTTACCCGAGACAAGGCCCAGGACGCTTGCTTTTTAAATATTTATGAGCTACTCGATAGGGCTAGCCGGGCCTGTTGATTTCTGTCCCTGCCGTCCCATGGCGGACGAATAGCGAGCTACTAGCCTCAAGTCTACATTATTCTTCACCCCCACCACCAGAGACACACAGAGAAATAAGGCTTTCAGTAGCCATTAGGCCACCATTCCCACAGGTTGCAGCTGTTTCACTGCAGAGTTAGAGCAATCCTGGAGAGAGAGAGAGAGAGAGAGGGGGGGGGGGGCTTTGTGCAAAACACATGTAAACACAACAAGCATTGTATTTTTCTCACCCCATCACACTGTGATTATTTTTTCTGTAATTTAGCAGAGAATCTCAGCTTTCACATAACATTTTGTAGAAAGGTTTATGAACAACAGACCAGATAGAAAACAGTTGTTCGCCACTGAATTGTAACAGATTTGGGACACGGCACATCTGACTAAAATCTGCCCTAATTTTTCCCAATTTCTTGTAATTCAATAAAGGACTCTAGTTTACTTCAGAAGACTTGTTTATGACAAGTGGCCAAATATCTTTTTCATTCGTGTGACCAGCACCCTCTCCACATTTTCTTAATCAGGGAAGCCATCAACAGGCTTTGTGAGGCAGTGCCTGGTGGAAAGGGGGCTTGGAGGAAAAAGGTCAGTAGCAATATTTCACCATGAATCTTTACTTATGCTTACGATAAATATTATTTTACCAAAAACATATATGGTTTTAATTAACTCAGCTAACATCTGTATGTGGTTGCATTCATTTTTCTTTCATTTAGACCCTAAACAAAGCTCTGCAGTCAGTCATGGGAAAGAGTAACCTGCGATTTGCAGGCATGAACATCGCTCTCAACATTTCTGTAGATGGCCTTGGACTTCTCGTCCCAACCACACGACAGGTGAAATGATCTACTGCTAAAACCTGAAAGACTAAATTAGACAGCTCTCCTTATTTAGTGTTGGTGCCCTTCAAGATCTGTAGTAGTGTGAAGGTCTTTGAAATCCAACTGCACAGAGCTCTCACTCATCTGGACAGCAAAAACACTCATCCAGAAACCGATGTATAGCACAACCATTCTCTAGAGACAAATAGATAAACTTTACTTGTTCTGCTCGAACAAGTAAAGTGGGTCAAACAAACTCTTATCACAATGAGGACCAGAGTGTCTCAAGGCCGTGCAAATCATCGCTTTTCACACTGTTAACACCCAAGCCTGCATCAAAACATGATCTTGTTCATGTGTAAAGGGAAGAAGACAAACACCTAGAGGGCTGATGCAAAGACAACATTTGTAACATGGACAAAAAGACGTTAGGAGTCTACAATTTCTACAGCCCGAGCATGCACCCCCCTAGCAACCACAAGAATGCGGTGGAAAGACTGTATTGCATTAAATCCTTCTAAATCCAAGAATAAAACTGGAACCCTGCACTTTCTGGAGAAAGTGAAACAAATATCCCTCCTGGCCAGCATTCTCACAACATTCCACAAAGCTGTTGTTGAGAGTGTGTTGACTTACTACTTCGTTCTTAGCTTGGTACTTCAGCTGCAACGTGGAGTATGAAGACAGTGGGTAGTGAGGGAAGCTGAGGAGGACATTGAAGGTTTTCCTAACATTTATCCCAGATCTGTACGAGGGCAGCTGCAGAAACAGAGCTCTGACTCCTTACTTGGGCTTTATCTGACAACTTCTGTGGTCAGATAATTATTTCATATCTTTATCTATTTGTATACCATAGGACAAAAATCAGTCAATCAATTTAATTAACTGACTGAGTGACTTTTGGTCCTGCTGGATCATTGATTCCCAATCAAGTTCTTAATTTTGTAAAAGCATATTTGACTGTACATGTCTTTAGATTGCATTAAATGGTCTCATGCCATTCATTTTCACACATGTGTATCTTGCAGGTGATTGCACACCATCCCATGCAGTCCATCTCATTTGCCTCTGGAGGAGACACAGTGAGTGTGGCATTTTTAACCCCCAGACTCTCCATGCCTGCTGTTTGGAATTTACATTTTCATCTTAACATATATCAATTATATTTTACTGGTTTCCAATCTTGTGGCCCGAAAATCAGTTAGTTTACTTAAGAACCTCTGATTTACGTTTGGTCTAATAATTGGACTTTCCATTTTCTTTGCTGCAGGACACACCAGACTATGTTGCATATGTAGCCAAAGACCCAGTAAATCAAAGAGGTAACGTTTATTTTTCTGTGCACAAAGAGTTTATACTCCTTTAAATTTGCATTTATCAGCATATAAAATATCGGCATTGCATTTTACATATACTGATGATGTGCGTGGGTACTTGATTTTCTGTATGGGTCCATAACCCTTTGGATTTTTTTTTTTACAGCATGTCACATCCTGGAGTGTTCGGATGGCTTAGCCCAGAGTGTCATCAGTACCATTGGCCAGGCTTTTGAGCTGCAGTTCAAACAGTATCTACACAGCCCTCCTAAAACCATGTCATCTGTTGAGAGGTAACACAGTCCTGAAACAACAGCAATACATGAAGTCATAAGTAAACATCAAAAACAAAGAAAAGTGTTAAATCTTAGGCTTTTCAGGCCTTTGTGCTGCCTCATATGTAGAGCATATTGGCGACATTAGAAAACTTGACCTACTGTTAATCTTTTAATACTTTTGTTCTTGTGTTGCTTTCGTGTGTGAAACTTTGAACGCTTGGATATTTTCACACTTTTACCAAGCATCAATTATTGAATGACGCTTTTAGGGCTGAAACGATTCCTCGAATGATTCGAGTACCTCGATTACTAAAATTCCTCGAGGAAAATTTACCTGCCTCGAAGCTTCGTTAATATTAGTTAGCGCACCGTGTTCCGGCCGGGACTTCATTTGCGTTGCGCGGAGCTCTCACTTCCGCCTCTGAGTTGTTGACAAAAGCTAAGTCTCAGCGGCATAAAGTCCAATCTTCAAGATTGGCCCGTGGGGATTTTATTGATTGATGATAATGCCCGACTTTTTATCGTTTTTGGGGAACCAATAAGCATCCTTAAAATGACTGGGGGAATGCCTGGAGTACGGCAGCATTTCTCCTCCGGGGCTGCTGGTTGAAAGCGAACGGCGGGAAGAGCGCTGAGGTGAGCGGATAGACTGAACAGGGCGGGCGGCTGAGTAGCTGATGCTTACCGTGTAAATGTAGCTTTACCGACGAACCGCACAATACATTTCATATCCCGGTCAGAAGAAACGGGTGGCGGAGCGCATCGTACATGGCTGGTAGATGAGTTTCTGAGTGTGACCAGTGAAGGTGTCGTAAATATCCCGTATTGCTTCCCCCGTGTTCGTCCCCCGGTCTAACGGTTCGTCAGTCCGCTGGTCTATTTCCTCCCCTCCATCCATCTTACGTTCGTTCATTCGCCCTCTCCTCCCACTCCAGGCGGCATTTCCCGTATTTTCAAACCCAAAGCGTGACAGGTTAGGTGGCAAGGTGAGTTTAATTAATCTATTAAACTCACTGAAGATGAATACATAAACTAAAAGCTGGATTGTAGACATTTTTTATAAGCATATTTGTGAGCCTGCCTCTTTGTTATTAAATTCAATATAATTTCAGATTTTTCTATAACTTTTCTTCTGGTTAACTTAGAAAGTGAGCTATTATTGTTACAGGTTAGTTTTCTAAACTACAAAAAAGCAACTGTTAGGGATGCTCAAATATGAAAAATTGGAATGATATTGATATCTGATAGTAACACCGGTATTATGCCAGATTTACCAATATTTCATTTTATAATTTTTTTTATCCGATTACTCGATTAATCGTAAGAATAATCGATAGATTACTCGATTACTAAAATATTCGTTTACAACAGCCCTAGACGCTTTTGCAAACACAGGGGAAACTCAAGCTCAGCTTTATCTTCCGTTCCGGTTTCAAATAAACATCCGCCTTCCTGTGACCAGCAGCAAGTCTTCATATTTTTGTAGATCACATTTGGACGTTGCACAACCGTAAACTGAGATTTCCTTTTTCTAATTAATTGTGGCAAGAAGTTGAACTGGAAAGCATTTAGAAAATCTTAGGTTATTCACTGTGACATTTAGCCATGAATTCAGAGAATGCGCATTTGACTTTAGGCCCATCAGGACAGAGGAGCCGGTGTGGGGCGAGGACGAAGATGCATCAGAGCACGATTACTACAACAGCATCCCGGGGAAGGAGCCCCCTGTCGGGGGAGTCGTGGACTCTAGGCTGAGGCCCACCGGGGCCCTGCTGGGTCACATCCACACCCAGCCACAGAGCAAGACAGCAACTCAGGTGAGCATCATGATATCCTGTCAAGTCAAGCTGTGGATTCTAAATGTGCATTTGTGACTCTTTGCTAAGAACAGTGTAGGTGAAGTTCTGTCTTTATACACCTGTAAAGTTGACATGATAACTTATATGTAATATTGATATTTTTCAGCTAAATTTTGACATACTCTTATAGTTTTTATTCAGCTTTAACACTGAAGCTGCCGGGCAGTGACACGGCTGTCTTGCAATCCAATATTTTCACAGATGTTATATAAAGTACGGCTGACCTTCATAATCTGCTATATAATTAAAGTTTATTACCAAAATGCCTTGTTTGACTTAGCATCCCTCAAACCGGTTATGATGTGTTTGTCTGCTGCTTCCCCCACATTAAAACAGAATTACACCACACAAGCTCCCAATATATGCGCTATAATTCATCTTGATATGCCTCCACCATAACTATTAAAGACATGATTGCACAAAAAGAAACTGTGCGCCTCTCGCTATGCTGCCCCGTCCACTGTATGCAGACGTACTATGGGGAATATTTAAATTGTGTGTTTCAGAACTGCATTGAAGGGAGAAGAGGTAACTGTGTGTTTAAAATGTGTTGTTGTGTTGACAGATGGGCGCACAGGCCAGGATAGAGCAGGGATCTTATCCACTCGGCCAACTCTGTTATGAGCTTCACTGGGACACTGAGACGACCTGTGGCTCAGGTGAGACACCTTGTGGCCGAAAGTGGCTATTGCAGTTTCGAAACGACGTACTTGCCCCCGGTTAAAATTCTTCTATGTAGTTCCTCCCCCCTCCCCCCTCCTTTTACACTGTGCTTTATATCATTTATGATAACAGTTTACTATGGTTAAGTTTTTGGATATTTGATGAGATTAGCCTTTTCTACCCTCCTTGATTTTTATATAAAAAGATGTCTGTGTGATTCTTGTATGAAAAAACAACTTAGGTTAATCAACTCTGTTGGAGAGTCAAATTTTAAAACTGTTGTCACTATAATGAGAGTTTATAAAAAATTCTTAAAGTGTTATTTTAATTGGATTTTGTCTCATTTCTTGCATTAGATGGTTACTTGTGTGCTGATGGTCAGCCACCAGGCAGCAAGGACTATGAAGAGCACCAGTATGTAAATACACAAAGTTTGGAAAACCTTGAATCTTTTACACATGGAGCAGATGGACATAAAGGGGCTAGACCACATGACAGTCCCAAAAAGGACCTCTTTGATATGAGTGAGTGTTGAGATTTACTCTAGACACGCCTAAGGAAGTGGAAAAACGGAAGCAGAACAGCTGAACCGAATAACTAAACCTCTTGTGCCTCTGCAGGGCCCTTCGAGGATGCCCTAAAGCTCCACGAGGCATGTGGAGGAGCTGTTGGCTCCGGCGTATTAGTGGGTTCTGGTTCTCAGGTTGGAGGTGTTCGAAACTTAGAGGATCAGTGGCCCAGCCCGCCGAGACGCAGAGCCCCCGTGGCTCCGAACGAGGAGCAACTGCGCAGGGAAACGTGGTACCACAGTCGCATGAGCCGGAGAGACGCAGAGAAACTCCTGGTTCGAGACGGGGACTTCCTGGTCCGTGAGAGCACCACCAACCCTGGCCAGTACGTGCTAACAGGCATGCACTGTGGCCTGCCCAAACACCTGCTGCTAGTGGACCCGGAAGGAGTGGTGAGTCTGTGTCAACTCACACCAGAACAAAATAAAGCAATTTGTCTGTCTTTTTTGACACCAAAATTTTGCTTGCGTAATGCAAAACTTGTTTATCCCCGTACAGGTCCGAACTAAAGACATGTTGTTTGAGAGTATAAGCCACCTCATAGCGTACCACTTGAAGAACGAGCTGCCAATTGTTGCAGCGGAAAGTGAGCTTCATCTCAAGCAAGCTGTCCGGAGGAAACAGTGAACCACCCGGGTTGTTGTGAGATGGTAAGATGCAGCGTGCGTTGATTTTAAAAGTGGAGATCATTATTTGAACGGTTTTACATGCAAATATTAAAAGTTGTTTGCAGCTTGACACTCTAAATGTTTTACCAGTCAGAGCAGTTGTTGCTTTCCATGTGGTAAAATAAATAAAAAGATTACAGATTAAAAATGTAATCATTTCTGTGTTGAAAAAGAAGTTATTACCACTGAAGATTTTTAACAACCACAAACTTTGATAGAAGTTTTAAATGATGGAGCCACACTAAGTCACCTATAATTTTTAAGCTTAAGAAAATAATGCATGTTTTTTTTTAAACTTTACACTGTAGCTTTACACTCAGTCAATTTCAGTGGAGCGTATAGCTGTGATCCAGAAATTTCCGGTTTTGCCTCAGATTCTAAGTGATGCTTAGTTGTGGACATTAATTGTGCCATTCCAATAAATATGCTTTAGTCTAAATATTTTCATTGTGGTTCTAGTTCCTTATCCTGCTGGGCTTGGAAAATTAACCTCTGCTTCAGTCTCAAATCTTTTGCATATTTTGTTTCCCTGATTTTAATTAAAAAAAAAAAAAAAAAAAAAAAAGAAGAAGAAGAAGAAGCAGCTGACAACCAATTATCCTTTTCCCACATCACATTTTGTTGGTATAAAAACTTTTAAAAGACACTGTAGCCACTAAAGGACTATGGAGGTTTCATATCAGTGTGTGTCGTGATATATAAGTTGCAGTTTACGTATATGTTATATTAAATGGAAATATATTTGATTCACACAATACGTTATTCTTCAGTAACCATAATCTGTTTCTCTCCGTCATTTTTCGCAGCTGAATTCGTCTGGACTCTGGGAAACATTTGTCCTAAGAACTGAATAATGATTTTTTCATCCTGAAAGAAGACTTCTACTTTTTTTGCCTTGAACATACTTCCCATGAAAGTGCAGAATCAAGTCAAGCTCCTTCTTTCCTCTGGCTGTCGGGCTAAACCAAATGTTTCATTGTACGTCATAAACTCCTCGACGTGCGGACCAGAATCCAGAATGCCACATCATTTTAAACGTAAAAAAAAAAAAATAAATAAGTGCTTCCAGCAATCCACGACCACATTGTTACCGGACATTCTTTCTGCCAACAATGAACATGACCAGAGGAAAAACCGATTATCTGTCACAGATATAAACTCGAGACGTGTCAGCCTTCAGATTGAGAAGCAAATTTCGTCAAGTATGCAGGAAGTGACTGCAGGTTTGCGTGTCTGAGACGCAACAGACGGCCGTCTCTCTCTCTCTCTCTCTTTGGGATGCAACGACTTGCTATTTCTACATCGGTCTCCAGTGTCCGAGAAGGCACAAAGGACAAACACTGATTCGGTGTACGAGCTGCACACGCTTATGTGCTTTACATTTTGCCACAGTATCAGCAAAAACGTGAAGCTTTTCTACATTTTCATCAATTAACATATGTGGTCTTGTTTGCTGTTTGTAAGGAGCTGATCGCAGTACAATGAACTTTCACGAGCCTGTGACCGAGCAGACTTTACTCTGCGATGAATCCTGAGTCAAAGCTAACGTCCTCATTTCTAACTAACTGTGCAGGTACATCCCAATGAATTGGAATATCATAAATAGTTTAAGTCTGTAATACAATTAAGAGTGAAATTCATATATTCTATAGATACATCATGACACACAGTGGACATCTCCTAAGCATTTATTTATCTTAATCTTATTGATTAATGAGATATGTTTCCAAGAAAAAAATCTAAATATTAAGATTTTTTTTTTTTTACTATTTAATTACAACCAAGACAGAAGCTGGCTGTTCATAAAGTGCTGAAAGTTCATAAAGGGCTGTTCAGCGAAGGTGACACACGGGTGAATGACAGGACGTTGAATATGACTCGTATTCAAGTTGCTCCTGCAACAGAGACACACGAAGCGTCACACTAAAGAGAAAAGGCACTGGACTGTCGCTCAGTGGTCCAAAGTCATCATTTTAGATGAAAGTAGATTTTTTTTATTTTCATTTGAAAGTGTAGGTCCCAGAGTTTGGAGGAAGAGTGAAGGATACACAGCCATCTGCTGGTGTTGGTCCGCCGTGTTCTTTCAAGTTCAAAATCAACGCAGCCATCTGTCTATCAGGGAATTTCAGCGCAATTCATTCTTCCCTCTACTTACAAGAAGTAAGGAGATGCTGATTTCATTTTTCAAGAGAACTTGGCGACTGCCTAATACTGCCAAAAGTACCAATGTCTGCTTTAATGACCTTGGTAACACTTTGCTTAATTGGGCAGACAACTGTCCTTACCTTAACCTCAGACAGAGGTTACTTTTTTGAATTGAATAACTAAATTAAAGTTTTAATTCCATTATTTGTTGAGCGGTACCTGCATGTGTTTTTCCCAGTGCCTTAATAACTACTACACTGGCAGGCATTTGTCTCAGTGTATATAGTGTGCAGTTCTGCACTCATTGCAAAAAGACTACATTTTCTTGTCATGCCAATGAAAAAGATAAACAAGGTTCAGGATAATTAAGCTGTTATATTTGTAAACAGTGATGTAAGCTGCTCCCGTTTTCTGCTAGATAATCACAGCTGTTTTTGTTATCAATCTCTTTTGTGAGATCCTCAGAAAAGATGTCCTTTCCTTTCGCCGACCGCTCTCCTCTGCAGTGATTGGACGTAAAATAGCGATAAGGATGTGCAATCCCTCCGTTTGTCCCGGCTCAGGAAAATTCAGTACTTTGCTGACCATGTTTTGTGTCCACATCTCTGTATTTAAGCTAAACAGGTTTGTGTTGTTTCTTCAGGGCACACCAGGAAGTGGCTCATTACATCTGTGTCACTGTAGTACTTTTGGATTGTATTTTTTTCCTTCTGTGTATCAAGGACAGGTCAATTCTTTTGATGAGAATGTGAATATTTTGTTAATGCTTCCCCCCTGCCCCCTTTTGCTTTCTCAGGAATTTCTCCATTTTTCCCCCCCTTCTTCACTGTTATGTTTAGTCAATAAAATCAATTATGAAAGGGTACAGATAAAATAGTGTGTTGTTAATTGTGACTGCTTAACTTTCTCCATTGACAGAACCTTACCCCCACTTACTAGCATCAGTAAAAATATTATCTATAGGGGAATAGTCAAATATTGCTTTTTATTGTGTCTTGACTTATGGAGACCAAATGCTGGTTTACAAAATATTATTACTGGGAAAATTAACTGGTTCCAAACCACTGACTGTGAAAATCAATTATTTTAATCTACTCAAATAAGACTGTGTTTTTATCACTTTTAAAGAGAAATTATACTACTGAGTTAAAAGATTAATTGTTTTTTCCCCCCTAGTTTTAGATCAATTAAAAATAAATGGTTGTCATTTCATACCATCTTAACAAACGCAGAGGCAAATATTTTTGCCAAATCTACAGACAGCATTTTGCAAGTTATACCACTACTCTTCAAATAGATTAATGTATGAACTTTGACACGGCCATTCAAACACCATGGCCAGGTAGCTGAAAGGTGGAGCTCGACCTCTAAAGCTTTTGACTAAAATGTGAAAAATAATCACAAGGGAGAGCAATTGTTTTCCTTTTTATTATAACAACTTTATGTAAAATCAGTAGACTTGTCACACGGTCAGTGAAATCAAAATACCCACTCTGTATCTACATATCTCCCATCATTAGCTACTTACAAATAAAAAAACAGAGGCACTCCCTATTCAATTCTCTTGGATATTACTAATCGGGGAAGAATTAGGGTTGTTGTTTGAGGTTCGTAATACACACATGCAGCGATGTCGGACCGCGGATTGGCTGTGTTTGGCATTCTAACTGAGGTCTTATCTTGGTCCTATAGGTTAGAGTGATGGAGCTTTACATGTGTGGTGCCAGTTGCAGAGACTTCAGTGTCCCTGCTGTGACATCCTCAGGATCTGAAGCAGCAGGCATTGTACCTCTTCATCCATGCGACCCTGTTGAGCAAAGTGCCAAAGCCCATTACCAGGGAAGGATGATGCTGTAAATCTCTGGTCTAATTGCAGCAGCATCAAACTATTACATGAGCACTGATCATTTCTGAATTTCTTCTGCATTGGGAACTTTAACTGAACTCTTTCAGACACTGGCCAACCTACCAATATTTGTTAGTTAAAAACTACAAGCTAGGTCAGCTCAGGTAATTTTAAGTTCTCCTACCTTCAACAGTATAAGGCTAATCAACAGATTAAGGTGATTTCCTCCATGAGTCTCTCATGACATTTTTTTTAGTACGTATATTTATCTGACCAAATTGTAATTCAACAAGCCGAGTCGCTCATAATCTACTTTGTTCTCCATTTATTTTGTTTTTGTGCAGTACAAACATAATTTGATTATCTCAGGAATCAAACCAAATATGAATGCTTTGCATGAAAGAACCACATAAAACAAACCACATATACTCAATTAACCACATGTAACACACACTTAACAATGAGACAGTTTTACATTTACTTTGTGCATGTGCATGTATTCTTAACTGACCTGTACAGCTGCTAGTAAATGTGAGCGGTACACAGCCACCACCTGTTTATGCTTTCTCTCCCAGTCCTGGAAAAAAGATCACTTCAGAGTTAAGAGCCAGAGTATCTGATCCTCAATGTACTGATTGGAGATATTCTGATCTGATGCAACCCAAGTATTAAATTGGGTCTATTTTTACTTGTCTGTACTGGAGTACTTGACTAAGCTCAATGTCTTGATCCAGGTTGTTGGTGTATCATCTGTGCTATTACGTCTGCCACACCCCTCACAATCTATATAGCAATTTGTGCATGTAAAATCACAGCCTTAATGCCCAGGCATGTTATTTTGCTGACCCAACAAGTCTGGGTTTTAAGTCAAAAGCCCTACAAGGGCGTGATCTCACCTGAGAGCAATTTACATTTTCCCACATTCAAAACAAAGTGGTAATGTTATAAGCAAAGAGAACTGTTTTTTTTTTTTCTACGTTTGAGTATAACTAGAACAGCACTAAAATATGAGTTAATTTATCAATAAGTCTTTTCAGGATTAGCTTAGCTCTCCAGCAAACTCCTTTGCGTGAAAAACATTATCAGCAGAAGCACGAAGTGTTTATTGAAGAACAATATTTCTCACCTAAATTAGACATGCACTATTCTGTCAAAGGTAATCCATGACCTCCCTATACACACATAGGAGCTTCAATGAAATCCAATTCTTAATCTGTGGGATTTATTATGATGTTGGTCCCACCCTTTGCAGCTTCTTTGTCAAGGTTTTACTCACTTCTCACAGTTCTTCCAGAAGTGCATTTGTGAAGTCAGACTGATGTTGGATGAAAAGCACTCATTGTAAAGGAATGCTGTTCTCCTGCGCCCTACTGGCTTATCCGTCTTCTTATTGCTGTTGCTTTATGAACTGGTGTTTTTTCTTGTTTAAAACATGAAGGCATCATCCCCAAACTGTTCTGACAAAGTTATGAGCATGCAACTACCCAAAATGTCTTTGCAACAAGAGGTAATTCAATCTGAACTAAGGGATTGAGTTCAACTCCTAAAATCATTCCCACACCATAATTCTCTCTGCACCTAACTTTACGCCTTACAGAATGCAGTGAGGTAAGTGCAGTTTTCCTGACAGCTTCTGCATCCATATTTATAGTGCGGCTTCGGCCCACTGCCTTTCTATGCAAGTGAATTAGCTGTCTGCGTTTTTTACGTCTGATAGAAGCACCTGGATGTGATCATAGTGTGTGGAGACCGAATGCCTCTGGCATTACTATATGCTGAGGAACAACAGACCTGTCCTGCACAAACTTCTGCTGAAACAAAACATTGATTGTTGTTATCATGCATATACTTTGGATTAATTTGTGTGCAAAAAATATTTTGATTTATCAATACATCCCTAAAACAAATATTTATGGTATTCATATTTTTCCACATTAAACTACCTCTGTCACATTTTGCTCACCTGCAGCTGTTGGGTCAGTATGCCAATCCTGTTCTGCAGCGCCACCTGCTGGCCTGGATTGCCATGTTGCGTGAAAGAGGACGAGGGAGGGGATGGGCTTGCGAAAGGAGGGGAGAGAGCTCCCAGAGCCTCTTTGAGTCGGAAGACTTCTTTGGAAAGCTCTGTTATCTAACCAAATGTCAGACAAGACGGGATGAAGAAGTTTGCCATCTCGAAACCTCAAACGACGCTTGTTGTTGGTAAACCTGGAGCTGTACTCTGTTACCTTACGGTCCTTCTCTTTGACTAGACCCTGGGACTCTTGGATGTCTTTGTGGAGCTCCTGGATGTGGCTGGACTGGGACTGTAGCTCGGAGAGCTGCTTCTGCACCGTCACCAGCTGGGATTCTGCCGCCTGCCTTTCACTTTTGTGAAATAGCGCCTCCCTCTGCACCTGGAATACCTAGACCAGATTGACAACAAATGTTATACGAAGCAAAATTATTGTCAACAGTCACCAGTCTAAACATTTGGACTTTCTGATTACAGTTCTGATTACAGTTTCACCTTCACAAGCCAAAGATATCAATGTACAGCTGAGATTTTGGTTACATTATGTCACAATACAACCACAAACTTTAATGTATATTATCCTGACAGTCTGTGTTGAAAGACCAACACAAAGCAGTGCATATTGGTAAATGGTATGTTAAGGATGTAGAGTTTTATTTCTACAAAAATTAGTATTTGTAGCATGACTGTATAGTATGTACATTAATGCACATCCATACGTAAAACCCCTTCAGTCTAACTCTGTACAATTACCTTTCACTGCAAGTCTCATTACATGGCAACAATGATAGGCAACGAAGAGGAAAAGCAACAGATGAATAATGTAAAGGGTAGACGGAGCCCCCAAAGGAAGCACGGCTCAGTGCGTCGTAGAAACAATCACATCTACTTTGGCTTTAGAGGCCACTGAAGAGGACTGATGACAGACCCGGGAACATGCTGGACTAACCTCCGTGCATGTCTTCTCGTGTTTCCTGGTGAGGTCGTTGAACCGTGCTGTGGTGGCGTTGATCTCCGCCTGCAGAGAGAGGCGCAGCGCCTCGTGGTCTTCCTTGGAGATCAGGCCCTGTTGTGCAGCCTTCTGGGACTTTAGGTCTCTCAGCTCTGTCTCTTTCTCACTGAGAGCCTCCTGCGCCGCTGCTGCACTGCTCTCACTGGCCTGCAGGGCGTGCTGTAGCTCTTCCTTTCAAACAAGGAAGCACAGGTTAGCTCTCATAGTCTCCACAAATCTGTCCAGGGGAAATTTGGCTATTATAAACAAACTGAAGCAAAAACGGGAAAAAAAAATTGTAGGATTTACTTGCATTGCTTTTTTTTTATATTGCTTCCTTTTCTGCACTGACCTTGACCTTCTCATGTTCCTCTTTGGAAATGGCGTCTTGTTTGCTCTGCAGTTCTGCCTGGAGTTTAGCTGCATGCTCCTCAGCTTGAGCTCTTAATGTTTTCTCCTCTTGGAGCTCCTGCAGAGTTTGAGCAAGCTGCTCCGACACGGCAGACAGTGCCTCTTTATGCTTTGAAAGTGGCACTGCGTCTTTCAGCTGCAGGGCGTCCTGCGCACGGCCCTCCCGCTCGGCACACAGGCAGTCCAGAGCCTGGGCTGCTTCCTGCCTCGCCACCTCCAGTTCCTCCTTCATTGCTGCCAAAGTTTGCCTGGATCGATCTGACCAGACACAGTAGGAAGACAAGGGAAGCTAAATTGTCAATAAACACAAACGTATCCAATACAGAAAAGCAAGCCAACCTAATATGACGGGGGGCTCTGAGCTCTCTGAATGGGCCTCCTCCTCCTCTTCCTCTTCCTCTTCATCTCCACGTCGAGGAGTTCTGAGTCTCTCCAGCTCCAGAAGGGCATCATTGAGACGTCGAGCCACGTCTGCCCTCTCCCTGGCAAGTTGCTCGCACTGGAGTCCGAGGGTCACCTGGACCTCGTCTAGCTCTGAACGGGGCACGCACTTCCTCAGCTCTGCCTCCAATTCAGCCAAGCGCTCCTGAAGGCGCCGGACCCGGTCCCCATCTCCCGCCGCTGCTCCCTCTTTCCCCGAAGTCCGGCTCTCCGCCAGGGCTGCCTCCAGTTCGAAAACTCTGTCACGGAGGGACTTCACGCTCTCCACCTCACCTCTTTTGTTTTCGCCTTCTTCCCTGAGCACAGACTCTCTCTGAGCAGCCTGGAGTTCCTTCACTTTCTCTGTCAGCTGTTGGATTGTGTCATTGTCCCGGCTGCTCTGACCCTCCGCCTCGCCCTGTCGCTCTGCGAGCTGCTCCTCCAATTCCGTCACCCTGGCTCTCAGCTGCTGCGCCTCCTGGCTCGCACCTTCTTCTCCCTCCGCAGCCCCGGCAGCTGCTGCGCTAACGTTTCCTTCAGCGCACTCCACAGAAAGCACCCCAAGACGCATCTGCTCTTTTAGCTCCTCCAGCTCGGACTGGGAGGAGGCCAGCTGCTCTTCTAGACCACGCAGCTTTTCTTCCAGAGCTCCTGTGCTCTCTGGATCTCCACCTCCATTCTGAGAGCTGCCTTTGCTTCTGCATGACAACAAAGTGACGTCAACACATGCAACTTCTCCGCAAACAAGATCAAAAGTCAGTGTCTAGCCATGAATTTTTTTTTTACTAGTAAATCTAATTTATTATTACAACAAAGAGGACAATTTTAATATAAACTGTTGCTTTAGCAACCTCGCACAAGTGGTTTAGGATAAAAAGAAAACCATGGTGCTATAAATCTACATAGAACTAAATATATGACTTCTTTTTGGTATAAAGGACCTTTAAAGAAAAAAAACCTACTGGGATTTTGAAAGAGATATTATTGTGCTGATCTAAAAATAGACGATTCATGGCTAAGTGAAGCGCAGAAGCTGCGCTGAGATGCTTGTGGTGTATAAATAAAGTCAGCTCACTGCTCGTCAGAAACGATGTAGGCTTCCAGTGAAGCCTGGGCCTGAGAGAAGCGCTCCTGAAGAGCTTCAAACTCCTTCCTCAAAGTCTCATACTGAGTCACGGGCACCGAGTCTGAGCTGGTGGTCTGCATGTCCGTGTCGTCCTTCTCGAACATCTCCAGCATCTGTAAACAATGCAGAAAGGATCACAGTCAAATAAGATGAGTTAAATCTTATAGGGACACTTTTTTTTTCTTCCCTCTTTGTGGATTTTATATTTACACTGTAAAAAAAAAAAAACTTTCAGGAGCTGACTTTTGTTTGCTCAAGCGACTAATAATGTGTGTCTAATATTGCACACATATGAAAAGTCTACTACTATTCTTTTTTGTATTTTAAATTATTTATGTATTTTAACACATAATTTCATCAATTCAAAAACACTACATCTGGAGTTTAACTTTATTGTGATTTTATTTGATTAAGATTTCACACAGGCTCAATTTTTTTTTTCTGTCATAAGAACCTCAGATTTCGTTCTGGCTTGAAAAAAAAAACAAAAAAACATGAGGTTATTAAGGCCTTGACTGGGTCAATAGTTGACACCATACTTGATTTTGAAGCCCAAAGAGTGCGGGAGCAAAAATTATTGATTAAAACCAGTTTTGAAAACGGTCCCTCCTTTAAAAGTTTAGTATGCATTTAATTCTTAACAGGGCTTAACAACTTCAAAACTAACCATAGATATTTAGCTTTAAAGCAGTAAGTCACCAGTGTCCACCTGCGAACCAAACTCACTTTGCCATTTGCTTATCAGCCACTAGAAGAGGTTTCTGTTTCTTCTGTCTATCCATCCTGACAAAGTCTATTCTTTTGGTTTCATCCCTGATCTCTGAGCTGATGTCTCTCTGTGAGGTCTTTTGTCAGGCAGCAAGGCTAATCTTACACTCTGAGCCTGTGATCCGTGATCCAGTGGAGAACAAACAGCAGAAAGCTTACCCAAACTTCATAGATAAAGAGTTCTATTTTCTGCAACCAAAATGATCCAGATGAAGGGTGATATTTACAAAATGATTCCATCTGATGCTAATTTTTCAACCTATGTAAGCGTGACTCTCTCAGAGTTTCAGTCATCAACTGTCTCTGTCTCTCTGTGAGCTTTTCCTCCAATTCCGTCACCTGCAAGTGAGTGCAGAATCATGACGAGTTTTCTTTTTAGTGATTATCACTAATGTGCGAGTCAGGAACATTCAGCAGGAAACCCTCCATCTAATTGACACCACTCTGCTGTTTTTGCCTTTACCTGCACTTTAAGGACAAGTTCGGCGTTCTGTGAAATTAGTTCCTCTATTTGTTTCTGCAACTCAGCGACTGATCCCGGGTCTGCGGGAGCAGGAGACGGGCCGGGTGAGTCTGCATCCGTTTGTGAAGAGGCTTCGTCCTGGGCAGGGGACGCTCTAGAGCGCTTGGAGAGCAGCTTCTCTGCAGGGAACATTCGGGAGAGACCAAAACAAAAGTGAATCAATGGACTTCCAGACGGGTCTGAATGCAGGGAAGTCTAGCCATGTTCCATTCCTAGAATGGGAACGTTCTCAGGACCGTATACCAGGGAAGTCCAGCATTTCATCCATATCCTCTGAGTCACTGGCCCCAATCCCATGAGCCCCCTTCAGCTCCTCCAGCAGCTTGTCTCTCTCAGCCTCTGCCTCCTTCAGATGCTGCTTTAGTTGGGACAGCTATTGTGCACACGTATAACTGGAGATTAGAACTAATTCTTATTATTTTGTTCATGAATAAAGTTGACTGATTCAGCAATAAAAGCAGAAGAAAGTGCTTTTCTCTAAAAGTCTGTACCTCCTCCAGGGCAGATAGGGCGCTCTGCTGCTGCTGCTCCAAGGCCTTAATCTTCTGGAGCAGGCGCCCTCTCTCCAGACGCAGCCGTCGGATCTCCTCAAACACTTCCTCATCCTCTGCCTAATCCGCACACACAACCACGGGAATCAGAGACACAATTTCATGCAGGTGAGGACCAAAGAAATCATAAAAGTGTAGTAAAAGTAAAGCTTTACCTGAGATGACTGCTGAGTTCCAGGGGGCTGGGGAGATGGAGATTGGGATTTCTGGGGCTCAGGGGATTTGGCAGGGAGAGCTGGACTTGAAGGCTTTTCAGATCCTCCTGAGAGGTCCTGGATCTTTGGGATTGGAACAAGAACAAAAAGTGTCAATGGAGAGATGACACCGCCAAACAAATGTTTACCAAAGGAATATCCATATTCTTTATCTGTAGATAAAGAATATCTTTGTCTGGTTTTGTCTTAGGTAAAAAGTCAGCAAATGACAACAACAGGGTGACTATACCTACTTAAATTTGCCGACATCTGTAATCAGACCAATAATTCAAAAGTTTTAAATAACCAGAACTGTGACAAGTGTGGTTAGATGACAATCCATTTTTATCTTTCAATCACAGAGGAGACTGCTAAAGAAAATAATAATAATAATAATAATAATAATAATAATAATAAATCATTTCTGAAGCTCTCCGCTAGAGAACTGTGCAGAATGTTGAATATTGGGTTGACTAATTCTCCACAGCAACTATGCTGCCTATCACAATTGATTGTTTGGGAGATATAGCAACAAGGAAGCCTTTTTGTTCCTACTACCAATACTTTAGAAATGCAGAGTTTGCAACATTGCTTACTGTTTAGCATGGTGTAGGAGGTGTAATGATGTGGGACTATTTCTCTTCCAAAAGGTTTAGGTTTTGAGGACCTTGTTGGATTGAATGACATAATGAATTATTTGAAATAAAAGGACAAGAAAAAAAAAAACGCTGCTGGTCTGTGCTAGAAACTGAAAATGGTTTGATGTTGGTCGTCCAGCAGGATATTGATCCAAACAGAAATAGCTCACTAGACACAAAACAATTAATTTCCCATGACTAAGTGTCAGAACTAAATCCTATTGAAAACATGTAGTGAGAGTTAAAGAAATGAGCGTATGAGAAAAGACCTTTAGGAGTCTGGATGATCTAGAGATTCGTAGGAATAATGAAATGTTGTGTGAAATGTTATTAGGAAACACTAAGTGCTGCCCTTTTGGCAAAACATTATATACTAGCAGCAGAAATACCAATAATTAAGGTACATATACTTTAATAATCATCCAAAACATATTTCTGATTTGAAATAAAAGATTAATTTATTTAAATCTCTACTGTGGGTAACATAACAGTAGATAGCAAGGTGACATGATGAATGTACATTAAGGCTGAGAACTATAAATGCAAAAATACTTGCCATCTGCTGAAATGATTTTTATAGTACCTGGAGAGGAGAGCGAGGCGGTGGAGGAGCTTTCCGTTTTCGGGGGGTTGTCCCCCCTTGCACTGATGAAGCGGCTGAGGGGATTTGAATGGGCTGTGTGGGAGTGAGAGGGGGATCACAGACAAGCAGAGGTCAAGCTGAACTTAAAATAAGAAACAGAACAGACGAAAACCCAAGATAACAGAAGGGGTAAAGAGGAGAGAACGCCATGAAGATGAAGGCAGCACACTGAAACAATGACTTCATATTGGAAACATGCACAATATGATGGGCCAAAATAAGTCATAGTCTCATAGATGGAAGCAGTGATGCAACACACAACTATGCGACATTACCTCCTCGCCTGCGCTCTCAGAAGCTACGTGAGCATTGAGGGAAAAGACACAGTGAGCTAAAATTAAGAGATACATTGAAATGAAATGAAAACATGGCAAATTTTCCCCTGCCACCAGTTCTTCCATTGTTGTCTGGGCTTGTTGATGAATCTCAAAGTAAATCCACCAAATTAAGACATTATTTTGTGGTTAGGCTTAATGTGCACATCAAATCTTCTTCATTATCATGACCCATTTGTTTTTCATTTGAGTATACAATCTCACTGGGCAAAATGTTTTTTTTTCTTGTTTTTTTTTACTCTTGTCTATAAACACACCCAGTTGTGCTCCTCATTGAACAACTACAGCTACTTTCTGGGGAAGCATTATGTAAGATGAATAAATGGTTGAGTTAGCTTCACAGGAGAGCCTGTGTAACTTTTCAGGAAAAGAAATTTATCCACTTCAAAAAAAAAAACAACAAAAAAACAAGAATGACACAAAACACCCAGAAGGCCTTGCTTTGTACCTGGGGGTACTCCATCCTGCAACATGCGAACAATGCACTGGTTGCCTGTAGTTATGGCATAGTCAGCAGCTTTGTGGCCAAGTTGGTCAACCAGTTGTGTGCTTGCGCCCCCTCTCAGTAGAGCCGCTACAGTCTCGACACTTTCACTCTCACAGGCGAGCATCAATGCCGACCTGACCATCAAGAAGCAGTCATTAGAATAATAAATACCCGTGTTCGATAATAGTTCACTCAAAAAAGAAAGTCCATTATATTTACAAAAGCCGTCTGAAATTTTTTCTTCATCTATGATGATTGTCTTTGCTGCGCAAATATTTGAAATTAGAAGATATAATTTAATTTGATATCTGGATTTATTTCAAGAACTTCCACTTGGCGTTTCAGAACCTGCCATTGGGGGAAAACAGTGAGAGCCTGTGATCCCAGCTGGATCATAAACACGCAACTAGTGCAGTATTTTCTAAAACTTGGGAGCTCTCCGTGCATCCTGAGTCTGACTGCTAAGAGAATAAATATAGAAAGATATGTCATTTATTACTACTGCAACAAATTCTTTACTGTTGTAGAAAAAAAATCTGAGCAGCAATGTACCTCCCCTGGTTGTCCTGCGTGTTTGCATTGGCACCTCGACCCAAAAGAAAGACACACAGCTCCACTTTGCTCATCTGGGCCGCAAGGAGCAGCGGCGTGGCTCCGTCCTGAAAAAGACGTCATTCAACCATCACCGAGGGCATTCCACTCTTACAACAACCAAACAACACATAACGTAGCTAGAGTCGTCAAACTTACATCGTCCCGGACATCAAGGTTGGCTTTAAAGTCCCACAGTGTCTCAGTGCTGGACAAACAGCCACTGATCGCTTTACGATCCAATAAAAAATAAATAAAATAAAATAAAAGAATAGCATAGAACAGCTTCTGCAATATTACTACATTGTATGATTCAATCAACTGGTATCAGCATCTTATAATTCCTAGATGCAAAGCTATGATAAGAAACTCTAAAGAAGAATTTGATATTTGCAGATGACACTGATGGTACCTGCATGATGGAGTGGTGTCCTGCCAATGCTGTCTGTGCAATCTACCGCCAGTCTCTCCTAAGGCACCACACAAAACACCAAACAATCAAATTTGGCAACATTTTTTTTTTTTTTGCATGATCTGGATCAGATACAGTGTCGCTGATTTTTACCTGCAGCAGTCGCTTTAAACACTCGTGCTGACTATTTTTGGCTGCAAGATGAAGTGCGCTGAAACCTGTAGTCAGCAGGTTGCAAACAGAAAATAAAAATGTATGTTTGCATATCTGGCAGAGGCTATTCTTAGCTTAAAGGAGCATGATCGCATAATCAGACATCATACCAGCTCCGTCTGTGACACCGACGTCAGCTCCATGAGATATGATTACCTCCAGGCAATCTAGTCTGCCTCGAGATGCACAGAGGTGGAATCTGACAGAAGATATACTAACAAGTCAATACGAATGAGAAGAATGCAGCTGGTTTTTACTGATATTTCTTGTCTTGATTCTGTTTACCAAATATTTTCAAGCCAAAATGAAGGCATATTTTAGTTTCTACGTTACAAGAAAGACCACAGGTATATTTGAAACTGATAACATTAAAGTATTAAAATTAAACTATAGAGGTTATGCATGACAAAAGATAAGCTCTTGATAAAAATGTGTCTTCACTCTACTTAGGTGACATCATGAGGCAATTAGTAGCACTAGATTCTACTCAGGGGTATCAGATTAAAGATAATAAACTTTTCAGATTTTATTTTGTAAAAACATTTGAAAACTATAAACACTGTGTTGTTCTAATACAGAAAATACCAATCACAGTCATCATAATAATTAAAAAAACACACTACAGTTTGTGTTGGTAAAATTCCAAAATGGGAAAAAGTTTTGCGAGGGAAAGTCATCTGGAATGATTCCTGATAATAAAGAGGAAATCATGTCTCCAAGTTAATGTTCCTAAAGAAGACATGTTTCATGAGCAAAGGGCCATGCAGTAAAGAGTGAATTAAACTTGTGCGCAAAAGCTTATCTCAAAAAAGTTTTCTTTTTTTAGTAGAAAAATTATTTGTGCTTAGGTAATTATGTTTTTTCTTGTTTCTTTTAAAAATATCAACAGCTTTAATAAATAGTGCTAATAAGCTAAGACTAAGTAAAACAATTAACACCTATAGCAAAATGTCCAGCATTTGTAAAGATAAAAATGTCCAACTTACGCTGACTTGCCCTCAGCGTCCAGCTTGGTTGGACAGAGACCTTTTTTGACAATGAGGGCAGTGACTTTGTCAGGTTCATTCTGCTCCACAGCCTGCAGCAGCCTCTCATCACTCTTGCTCCAGTCTTGACTCTATGAGCGAGGGAGTCAAAACAATATTTCACCACCCTCCAGGTCAGCACAGCCCCAATGAAAACTGAGAACCCACTTTATGCAGTGCCAGCTAGAAGTTTACATATACTCATGAGTGGCATGGACGCCGTAAGTTTAATATTAGCCTTCCTTCACCATTCGAAAAACAATTTTGGTGTATTTTTGGAGTCATTGTCACATTAAAACACCCAACTGTGTCCGAGTTTCCCTCACCTGACCAGAACAACCACCTCCGATGAAAGGAAATTGGTCAGGATAGAACATCTAAGAAATCGCCAAGGTTCAAGTCTGTCATAAACTCCAAGATTTTGGAACGCCAGTGTATACACTGTGTAAGAAGGTCAGTGCGCGTCACCATGGGTTGAAAGAATGATGACATAGAAATAGGCAACATCTACCATGACTGAAACTTGCAGTTGCCCTCCTATACAAGTCCATTACCATTCACAGAAATATTTCACAGTCCAAGGGAACAAATATGGAGCTATTTGCCCACATTTGTTTGGGCAAATAGCTCAAACAACAGTGCAGTACATTTTGAAAGAGTCAAGGCAAGGCTTCTGAAACTCAGAACATTACACCCACTGTCATGGTAGTGATAGCCGCTTCATAGTATGGGCTTTAGACAGGGATTACTTTGCACATTGCGAATGACGTGACTTTGACATGGCTGGGTGTTCCAGCAGAAAAATGATCCAAAACTCACACTAGAAATGGTTTTCAAATGGATGAAGCAGAGCAATGGTGAGCTTATGGAAAGGGATTTTTCAGATTGTGGTCAAAAGCTAGACTAGTTCAAGAGCCCTAAATTAATCCAAATGAGTTCTTGTACTTCTGAGTAAAAGAGTAATCAAAGATATAGCTAGTAATATGGCAGTATTGATGGCTGAAAAAAATGCATGGTCAGGGTTCAACTTACTCAGTGACGAAATACCAAATGTTAATATGAAATGTGCTATTTTGACTGTCTAAATTATAGAAACCCATAAGTGAATGTAAAATTTTGCACTAGATTTGTTTCTTGTGCGAGAGAAGTTACTAAATTACTTTAAAAATCATGCCGATGATGAGTGTATGTAAATACCCGACCAGCCCTGTATCTCTCAACATTCAACACTCTGTTTTAGAAGATGTTGTTCATGTAAAAAAAATAGTTAAAGCACTAATCATTGAGATATGTTATAGAAAGCAAAAAAAAAGTAAAATTACGGTCAATTTCTGTTCAGAATTTTTACAAACAGAGACAGAGGATACCTACTGGCAGCGGCAGCAGGCTGAGACAAGGACAGAACCGCTTCATTAGGCTAAACACAGGCTGCTGGGGATCCATATTGCTAGCAGAGAGTCAACCAAAACTAAACACTGCCAGAGCGTACTATTTTACCACTGTATGCCACATGCCTATGTCACATTTCAGTCTCTCAGGAAAATCAATGAGTTTCTGGAAAGAAAAAAACCTTCCAGAGGTCAGAGCAACATCACAGCAGAGATCTGCATAGCAGAGAATCTATACTATTTTTAAATCCTACCTCTGGTGATCTATAAACTGTCACATACACACATCGACACAACCCCTCCCTGTCTTCACAACACATCCCAAAACGGCATCTTCTGTCCGGATTCGGAAACAAGCCTCCTTTCGTCTTGCTTCAACTGCATGCACTGGCCCAGCCGGTCTGTCCACGACAGTACCCCTCCCTCCTGTCCTAATTTCTCCAAACTGATCATTTCCCCTGCTGCCTTCTTCTCTGTAGCAGTTCCCTTATTTGCTACCATTAGTTTTTGTCAAGTCCTGCACAGTGCTCCCCCTCCCAATCCCTGCTCCCCTCCTGCAGCATAGTGAGATCTGTTTCTCTGCAGCTACAGAGCGGGGCCTGTGTGATGTGAGGACTCAGCAAAAAGAGGGGGGAGAAACGTGGGATAAGCTCCTGTTTGCCCTGCTGGTTCGGGTGGCGAGAGTCTGTCTGCGTAGCTGGCCTTAAAAAGACCCCTAACCATGTTCACCCATATTGGTTAATCTGGTTGTTATCATCGAATTTGTAATTTGGTCCCTATAAAGGTATCAATGAGAGTGACCAAACAAAACACACAAACCATTAGAGGGAGCGTAGCTTTAAATTTATATAATTATTGATTTATCAGCAGCAGCAAAGCAGCAGTTCAAAAGTCTGCAATTGAATGCTACATATTTTTCTATTAACCGCTGCTTGAATTCAAAGTCAAAATTAGAAAAAGAGTGACAGACATGAAGTAGGACTCCTTTTAGTGTGTTTGAGTCAGTGTGCATGGGCTACATGTTAATAATTGAAGGCTACTTGAGATGACTGGTTATAACAGCAGCCTAGTGGCAGTTCTGCTTTCCTGCTGTTTAGTGACACTGTATCCTAATACATCCCCCTCAGACTCATTTAAATGAACTGCAGAAAGCAACTAGCAAATGTTGTGGGTTGAGAGAAAAATAATTTTCATGGAAAGTGACATGTTCCTATAAAGTTCACACACTTAATCCTCAACAATGTCCACACAAGATGCCTCTTACCTCATTCTTTTTAAACTTTGCTTTGAGGCTTTTCATAATGTCTTGAACTGAACAACAAAACAACAACATTAAAAACAGAAATTGGGCGTTGTTAATAAATATAAATTTTAATATCACAAATAATCCCATAACCTAGGAAACAGCAACATTTTAAAACACTTAAGGCACTAACCAAAGACTAAATATTAACCCCTTTTACAGCAATAAATTAAATAGTAAATCTTAGCTGACAGGTAAACCTGCCGCCTACCTGTGGATGTCAGTGCAGTTCCAGGTAGGTGTTACACTTGCACTTCAATTGCTCACAGAAAAATACTGAATTCACTGCTGACTGCTCGATGCACTAACAGAGCCCGCCCCAGTCCCAAATCAACCAATCAGCAGCGCGCACAATGCCGAATCAGTGCTTGATTGGCGATGATGGACTGCAGCTGTCGCCTTGTCTGCTGAGCATTCACCAATTTCGTTTTTATTCGTTTTAAACCATGTTGACAATTATTCATGCGTTCACCTCTGAATAAAAAAAGAACATATTTCTTTGTTTATTTGAAGCTCGTCTTATCAGCTTAGATTTCTACACAGTTAGTGCAGGGAAAGTTCCAGTGTCCCGGGATGTTGGGCGGTCTTCATAGCGTCACTGTGAGTTTGACCAATGGCGTCTGTGAACCAGGTCGACCCGGGAAACGTTAAGAGGTGAGTTAAGTGAAGACACAAAGTGAATAAATAAGTAAAAGAAAGACGTTCACTCGAAACCGATGTAATGCTTCCTAAGCATAAAGACAACTAATCGCATTCAAGCAGAAAAAAAAATAAAAAATAGGACTCCGAAAAACGTCTATTGTAAAACTATTACCTCTTAAAATATTTTTCACATTTTGTCATCAGCTCTTGGGTCAACATACAGCTGTGCATAATTGTGAAGCTGTGTATACTTTTTAAGAATAAAATCTGATAAATCCTATGTGCATTTGCGTTTTGCCAGGATACAAATATCCTTAAATACAACCAACTAGCCTGCGGTATGGAGGGACCGACATAATGGATCACATCATATCAATTCTCATGTGACAAAACGTGAACAACGTTTTAACAAAGATTGAATGCTTTTTCAAGATAAAATGTCAGGAGAAATTGTACTTTTGATTTGTATTTGTAAGCATACGTATGCTTACAGTTTTGGAACTGTAACTCAAATGGACAAAAGAGTTAAACATGGACTGGTGTAGTTGTAGCCCAATTATCAGTATGATACAATAGTCCACAATTACTTTTACAAAAAACTATTTTGTTTTTTTAATAGTTCAAAACTCATATCATTCTATTATGTATTTGGAAAAGTATTAGCAATTTACTTAAACACATAATAGTATTCTATGATACATTGAAATAATTTATGTAGACCTACATGGTTAGAAAAGATATTTCAAGACGGTGTTCAGAAAAAGCACAGCACATTTATGTATTTTTATAAAGTCTAATTCAGACCAATTCAATTTATTTTTAGTGCAGTACAATTTTGTGCTGTGAAACTAATATATCTGGAAGTATGATTGTAAACTATTCCAGCAAACCTCATGTAAATAAGTTTGACCAAAGTTCTATAATGCTCAAGAGTTTGAGCCCAAACAATAAGGTAGTGTATATTTATAAATGTCAATTCACATTAGCCACCAAAAGAGGGCAGTAAGTGCTAGGCAGATGAAATTACAGAAATCAATTATTCCTCCAGTTTTGCTTTTTTTCCCAACTCCTTTGATAAACACAAAGGGTTTTATTAAATTCAAAGCTTTCAAAAAATAACTTTTGTTGTTCTGTTATTATGTATTTAAAACCTACCTCCCACTGAATCCGGCAGAAAAACTGGATGTTTATAATGTTCATAATACTGAAATGCCAGTTAATCCTGAACTTCACAGGAATTGTTGATTCCATATATAGCCTTTTATAATGAGACAGTTTTATTAGTTCTCTGATAAATTGTATAGCACCCTTGTGCTGGGGCTGTTTCCTTTTTTTTACTAATGTAATTAGAGTGTGGGTTGTTATGCAACTATTTTTTTCTTTCTCCATGATAAAAGCATAATAAAATGGAAAGATACCTGTCTGGTTGCCTGCAATTCTGTGTCTGATGATTCCTCTTAGAGAGCTCCCGATTTTCATTTCAGCCTGACCTACATTCACTCCTTTTTTTTTCCCAGGTTAGTTTCAATCTCCTCATCCATAAACTTCTTAATCTCAGTCTGGACAGGATAGAAACATAAATTAAATCTTCGATGTTGCTTTCCTGTGAGGGGGAGTTTTAAAGAACGAGCTGTACAGAGCGGATTGAGTGGATAAAAGGGGATAGAGAAGGGGCAAAAAGGGAAAGATTGCTGCAACATGCAAACATATGACATGAGGAAAAAAAGGAAATCATTTATGGCAGAGAAAAGACAAGAAGGGGATGAAGGAATTTGCTGCTCAGTAGTTTTTGTTGACATATGGGGAAAGGATTACATCCCTGACTTTCTACTAGTATTTTTCGGAAAGGTATGTGTTTGTGTGTGGATTGTTGGGACAAGATGTCATTTAATGAATCAGTTGATTTTATTATTTTTCTGAGACATTTAACACTGCATACTGACCCTCTTGACATGTGAAAACGAGACTCTCCAAACAAAGAAATCTTTGCATAAAGAGAAAAAAGTTGATTCTTGATTCTTTCACTTTTTATAACAAATGTATATACTTGTATGCATATTTTTTCCCATAGTGATAGACCTTTTAAAACAGTACTACTCCATTACTACTGCATTATACCTCCACTCTCAAAGTTTAAATATGAAAAAGTTAACAGAAATGTCCCAACAACATGGAATACTAATTTAGAGGGTTTCTCACCAACCCCAACCTCAAAATCTAATATAGATGTCGTACAACTTCTTGACACAATTTATTTACACTTCTGGCATAGCTGTATATCTTTAAAACAGTGTTATAAAAAGTTTTGTTTGGGAAAAAAAAAACATTGTGTATGTTCAAAATGCATGAAAGTACATCTGTATGAGCTTGTATTAGAATCATCTCTTAATAGTCCAAATCCAAAGTTTCAATCCTTTGATCTACAAAATAGTTTATGTGATCTTATGTCATTCCCAGATCCAGGGTCCAGCAGAAGTAAATAAAAAAACTTTTGCTGGATCTCTACCACAGAAGTTCACTGTCCTCAGTGGCAGATTTTAATATGTTCAAAATGTCTTATTGTGGCAAAACCTCGGGACAGCACAAGTATTGATTCCAAAACGTTTAATAAATTGCATCCATTATAAGATTTCAACTGCTTTTTTCATGTTTTGTGAGTAAGGAGTGGTGGTTCCCAGCGTTGTTTGTAGTCAAGGCAAGGATGTTCAAGATAACCATAAGGAGTAATTTAAATTGGACTGTAGTAATAAATAAATAAATAAAATAAACATGGGCATATTGGATCCGTGTCTTTTGATCTAGAACTAGTGTTTGTTCTTGGTGAACAATAGTTTGGAGTGAACATGCAAAGGGGAGGATGTGAAAGTCTAGATGTCATGGTGCTGATGGCCATGGTGGGGGTGGATTGTAGCTCGATGACCTCATACAGTCACCCGCCCCCTGGGAGAAAGTGAGCTCACAAGAGTCGTAAAGAAAAAAGGCATTTACGATCTTTTAACAGACTCAGATGTGCCTGGCTCAGTGTAGCATACAATCCAATTTAGCAGTCTGGACAAAGGATAATGTGACATGTGGGAGAAGATAAGTGAGAAAATGTAAAACATCAAGGAGGCAGAGTGTATACACTAAAGAATACCTCTTTTAAAAATAAGACTGGACAAGTCTAATTATTTATTTATTGTTAGATTGTCTTGTTTTATGTCCACATATTATTAATCGGTGCATGGTTTATCTTGCTTGGATGCGTGTATTTCTCAGTACGCAGTCCTCTCTGGACATCTTCTGGTGCGTTATCTCTTAAAACCAAAAATAATTACGATGACGTTAATTGACTTTCTAACATTTTTTAAAAAATGCTACTGATGTCATGGCAATAAATAATTAACACCTGAGAAACGCGTTTCTGCCAGTAGACCCAGTTGCGTTGAGAATGGTTTGGAAGAAGGGGATCTATGTCTTGTTGCATGGCGCATGATGTGTACAGACATTTGAATGAATGAACGCTCTGCTGATTGCGAAAGGCAGCAGGAGGATATTCCTCTGGGACTGAAGCGCCTCCCCTTTAATCGCTCGGCTGAGTTGTGCCTCTCTCGGAGCTGTCGTCGCTCTCTTCACTCGCACATTTTTCAGGAGGTAGTCCGGATGGATTTCGATGCGCTCGAGTTTCTGAAAGAAAGGATTCCGAAAGCTCCTGTTTTCTCATTCTTCTGAGGTTTAACAGGCTTTACGACAAGGATTGCTGCCTTTTGTGTGTAGTTTTATCGTTAGTGACATGAAGAAGCGCGGATTTTTGCATCCAAAGTGGCCGAGGGACTGAATTGGCGTGGTAAGTGATTGCGCGTTCGGAGCGCAGCTTTCTACGGTGTTTAAATCCGTTGTTTTGGTAATTTTGTGGAACAGAAGTTTGGACAAAAAGCCCTTCTTTTTTATATATATGTATATAAAATCTAAACTCACACTTAATGTTTGTAAAAATGTTTCAAAAAGTTAAGAAGTTAGAAGCTTTCCGTGTAGATGAATTTGTTATTTTAAAAAAACAAACATCTTCTCTTGGTCTTTTCTATATGTTTGCACCCTGGCTTTATCGTCGGACTTTTATTGCAGGGGTGTGAGATGTAATAGAAGCCTTTGGGTAAAGTCCAGTTGCCAGACGCTCTGCTCCCATGGTTGAAACAAAAGGAGCCCATGAAGCCCAGCTGTCTCCGTAGGTTAATGTCACATGGAGGCATGAAATGGCACACAGGCTGTTGCTCTGTGATTAGGAGAAGGTAGATCTTGGATAAAAGGATTAATGTAGTTGCTGATAGAATAGAAATATTTATACGCAGTCCTTTTATGAAGCAGTCCATATCTTTTGCAGTGTCATCTGAAATAAGGTCCAGCAATAACCTCGCATCTGTCCCACCCCCCCAACATTTCTCAGTTTTCTATCCAGCACCAAGTTTGGAAGCTGAACCGGCATGGCCAAGTGGCTGAAGGACTACCTGAGCTTTGGCAGGAAGGTGCCTCCACAGCCTCCCACTCCGGACTATACAGAGAGTGAGATCCTCAAAGCATACCGCCTGCAGAGGGACCTCGACTTTGAAGATCCGTATGAGGATGCGGAGAGCAGGTCCAGAGGGGAATCTGGGACTTTTGACCCCTCCACACCGGTGTACGGATCTCCCATGAAATCTTCCAGTGTGGACATGAAGTCTCCTAAACACAGGCTGATCAAAGTGGACTCCCAGGAGTTGGGACGCACCAAGATTCTTCTCAGCTCCATCTCTTTGGAAGACCAACCAGAGCCCGTAAGACCTGCTGAGTCTTACCATTTGTTTTAGCCATACACTGATCAGTGACTGACTTCAAATGTCTAGATTTTGTGAACCTTTGACTTCCTAATTTCTCTTTCAGAACAACAAACAACTTTCAAAATATTTTTTCTAATCTTCCTTCCATGAAGGAAGTTAATAATTTCTTGCATTAGGAGTCGAGTTGACATTTCGCTGTGTGTGTAAGAGGGAGCAGTTTCTGTAAAGCAAGGTTTTATTAATTCAAAACAATGAAAGACTTATGAATTTACATTTAAAATTCCTTTTGCAACTTATATAAGAAGTTTGCACAACTAGCAATGTTAGCATTATAACTGTAAAACAGTGGTCTATATATCTGTTTCATAGAGAAGATGGACCTTTTCACTGATTCCACTGAAATTTTTCAAAAAGGTCTCCAATGTGTATAAATCCAGGACGCTCTATAACAGAATGTGATCTAAAGTTTAAAAGGATGAAACAAAGCAACTTTGTTGTAGTTTGTTCAGCCTTGTGTTTGTCGTAGCTTTGGGTCGATTTGCGGCCCAGACGCTACTTTGTCTGGGCCGCAGACAAAGTAGGTGTTGTCTTTTTGTTCCTCAGAATGTTGTCAGTAGTAGACAGAATTTTCCTAGTAAAAAATGGCAAAATGACCAACTCCTAAAGAAGTCTGGTTCTTTGTAGTCTCCTTAATAAACAGCCAACGATCCTTCATAGGTACCACAGTTTCCTTTTTAAATAGCTCCTTAAACCTTTTAAGCTTTCTCTGCCTTCATTTTCCAAGTTTCCAATTGACTGCTCACCCTTAAGTGGTGATTGAACTGAAAGTACTTCTTCTCAGTGCTTCCCTAACTTCTTCACAGATGTACAAACAACAAAGGAGATTGTGTGAAATATCTTCCTCTTGTCAAATGAGGTGGGCTGGAGTCATAAAGAGAAGCCAACCAAAAGACATAAAAACTCCCACTTCTTTCATCCCATTTCCATCACGGTGACAGTTTTAATGATCAGATTCAATCATCAACTTCCTGGGAATGTGTGTCAGAAGATACGTATTGCTTACATAAATCACATAACATCCTATACACATAAATTTACAACCATAGGCGGACGGGGAAAAAATGGATGGCTTTGGCGCACCATTGAGCTAGAGGGGACCATGGTCCCCTGAGTTTATGT
The DNA here is from genome assembly GCF_051168715.1 of Poecilia mexicana. Lineage (NCBI taxonomy): Eukaryota > Metazoa > Chordata > Actinopteri > Cyprinodontiformes > Poeciliidae > Poecilia > Poecilia mexicana. Next base: position 11,583,390 of record NW_028263373.1, read on the forward strand.
CCATCCATAAATAATAGATGAGGTTTGGTTTTGCAAGCTGAGAGGGACCATCACACGTGCACATGTTGCAGGGCCACATTCATTATACTGCTTGGAGAGGTATCAAGGGCTATGAAGAATTATATTTCAAGCTTTAGTGTCATCAGGAACATGTGTGTTTTTTGTTGTTTTGTTTTTTTTAAATGCATGATAAAAAAAACTCAATCCTTAGGTACAAATGAGAAAGATGTTTAAAGAACAATTTGTGCAAAAGTAAGGGCTTTACAAGGACATTAACTCAAAAACGCTGACTAAGTTGGAGAACTTCTTAGAAACTTCATCATAGCAGTTTAATCTACAAACAAGTTCATGGAAACTGCTAGAAAGAGCAAAAATCCTGAAGAGGATTGAAGTAATACTTCCACTAAAGTCGATAGCTGCCCAGTCTGCCCTTCTCCCTCTAATGCACATTCATTTCCCATGATCTGTGGGAACATCCATGTTCTAATTACCATAACAGATTCCTGTGCATCAATAGATAACCTGTTAGAGAATCAACAAGAGATTAGGACGTTGTTTCACCAGGGCGTCAGCCTGTTTAGCAGGATTTTGGGAAGTGGGGCCTTTCTGCAGTAATTTCCTTTGTGAGAGGAGGAGAGACAAAGGATGTACACGCTTCTAGACGGGCTCTCACGTGTTTTTGCATACGCGCGTGTTTGTGCGACCATATGGTTGGCTGTGTTGCTGTCACTTTGCCAGATGACCACTGCTTTTTTTTTTTTCCTTCTGTGCTTGCATGGAGGAACAAAAGCTGCCGACTGCATGTCTCCTGCCTTTATCTCTATCCACTCTTTTTGAAGCCAAAAAAACTTCAGGACCTGTCCTTCACCATTCAGGATTTTAACAAAGATATGATGATGCAGAGTATGTTTATATATTTTGCATAAAGACTTAGTGGATCAATTTATTCAACGGTGATTGGCCACTTTTTTTTTTTTTTTCATTTTCGTCTATTTATGGCAAAGTGGATGTTTAATGTAATTCTCCTATGGTTTATTTATTTATTTTTTTGTGACTTGTCTTCTACACCCCCGATCCCTTAGTCACTGGATCTTGAAGATATTCTGTCTCCACAAGACTATTTCTTTAGCTTTCACGGATTATTATAAATAACCAAATGATGCTTTCAAAACTTTAATGCAAATCTTACAAAATCCATGTTGGCAAAACTAGCCACTTTGGAATTTTGGCTTCTTTTGCAATTCTTTGGATGATTTAAATTAATTTTACTGAGTCAGCTTTTTTCCTTTTTATTTTTCTTCAGGTGTAAATGAGTTTTACCTCAAAAAGTGCCTGTGCTTCATAAGTGGGTTTTTGTTTCATCTTTTAGGTGGTCCCGTCAGCCCCAATGGCAGGAGACACGGATTATTCAGATCCATTCGATGCGCGATTGGAACATCGACCGGATCCAGATCTTGGCCTTGTCCCTTGCGAGAATAATGGCTACATGGAACCGTATGAAGCTCAGAGGGTCATAACAGGTCAGTGGACTCACAAAGATGGAGAAGACTTTTGAACAATAAAAGTCTGAGTCCAAAATGAAGTGGTTTGACTGTATTTTCCAGCTACCTATGTGATTTCCAGCATGTTCTTTCTTTGGTTCAATTGATCATCTTGACCAGTTCAAACAAAATTCAAATTTAATATGGTTAATCTGTCAATTGAAACTACTGTACTTTAACTGTTGGATTATAATTTCCCAGCATAAGTGTTTTTTGACCTTCTCTTTTGTGCGATTAACTCTGTTCTTGTGAAGGTCAAAAAACATTTATGCTTTTTACACCAGACAGGAAAGACTAACAGAAAAACATAAAATTTACCTCATTATCAGATTCAGTTTGACTTGTTTTAGCTTTTACTTTTCTACTTGATCATTCCCAGTGGGAAATTGTATTTTAACGGTTAGAGTGTACATTTAACTGAAATGCAATTGACATGCAATCAATGTTATTTGAACAAATGGGGAGTTGAAATTTTTAATTTTGTACTTTGTGTTTGTAAAGGTAAGTCAACATATTAAACATAATTATTTTAATTTCTCTAATTCTGGGCATGTCAGAGATCAACAAGCTTTTTGTTTATTTTAAATGTGGATGGAAGAATGTTGTTAGGATTGTGTTTTGAGAAGAATAATTGCTTCTTCTCAAAACTGAAATCAAAACTAAAATCTGAAAATATTAATTCATGGGTAAAACGTGGACCTAGATCATGAAGTACTATCTGTACTGTCAGTAGTTTCTTTGAGCAAAGCATGTCAGTGATGGCCTTGTGTCTTTTGAGAGGACTGAAAAGACTCTAATTTCAATTTTCTTGGAATTTACCAAAACATTAAAACACCTTACTACACTGGATTTTTGTCAACCACAGCCTAGTGAGCTTTCAACATCATGAAGTGTTTATTCACCGTCCAAGCTCAGACCCCCTTTCTGCCCTCGCAATTTACTCCCACATCATTTGTCACAGAGCCATCGTTTTCCATTTCTCCCTCCTTCGGCAACATCTTTTTCTGACCCTTCGTCCCCCCCCAGCGCTCTCCCTGGTCTCTCCCAGTCATTTAGTGTAAAAGCTTGCCCCTCCACCTCCATCTCTCCTCCCCTCCATTTCTCCATCGCTCCATCTCAAGGGCTCTCCCCAGTCCCCCCAAGGGGATTCTTTGGTTTGTCTCTTTAATCTGTCCTTTAGTGAAAGTCCACTGTATATATTTTGCCTGCTCATCGCTCTCACTCTTGGTGCCCTTTTGGTAAGTGAAAGGCATTTCACAATATTAGGAATAAGAGAAAGGAGCTAATCTGTTGCCACCTTGAGGCAAGCCCTTTACAGAACCTGGATGGAGCCGTTTGAGAGATTAGATTCAGAGAGCTGATGGCACAGCTTTGTCAGAGCTCTGTCATCGGTTTTGAATTGAGTCTGTCACTTTAGAGCCTGCTTTTGTCTGTCTGTCTATCTCAGTCTTTCTTTCTCATTAAAAGTCATGGAAGCAGCAGGCAAATGCGACACTGGCATATTTATCACTCACTCAGTATATGGTTTCTAAGATAGTTTAAATTTCTTCACTTTGTCATGACTCATGAATTCAGTTTGTGTGGATAAAAGGCCAGTCCCCCCGCTGACACACATCTGCATGCCTGAACACACTCCCCATCCCTTCCTGTCATCGTTTCGCTCAATCTTCTTTCCCTGTCAAATTGTCTTCTCACCCCTTCCCGCGGTCTCAAATCCCTGCCTGTTTTCCTCCATCGTGCCTCCTTTGAATTCATCATTTTATTTCCTCCAATCTTGTTTTTATCTCCCAACCTTCATCTCATCTCTGGCTGCCGTGACACCGCCAGCTCCCAGTGCAGGTAGAGCAGCGTTCAGCCCTGCTGTGCTTCTGTCTTCATGACTTAACATCAAATGCTGACAGACCACAATCCCCTGCCCTCCTCGATCTCTCATGCCATCTCTCCCTCCCTCTCTTTCTCTTGCTGCCTTTTTTTCTTCCACTTGTTTCATCAGGGCTTCTCTTCTCTCTTCTTACTCCCACTGCTCTTGAATCTTCCACATCCTTTTCCCCCTCTTCACCTCCCCTCCTGGCCTTGCTCCCCCTTTCTCTCCTGTTCTCCTCAACCCTTCTTTTTATAACCTCAGGGTCTCTCTGTCAGGGTCTTTCCACTTGGTCACCATGGTAATAACTAGCCGCCTGAAAGCATTGTTTTGTCACGGCAAACTCTATAGTAGTCCTGTTTCCATTTTTATGCAAACACAAACATGGCTTTTCTTTTACTACAATTCCAGCTCATTCTACAATTTCTGGTAAAAAAAAAAATAAAAAATCAAACACTGTTGGATGTTTTGGGACTCCTGTTGCTTGGAGATCCCTTGGGAAGCATTTTATCTCATGGCCATATTTGACTCCACAAAACAGATGCAGGTGCTGAGAACCATTTGTTGTCTGGACCCCACTGAGAAATTGATGAAAATGTTAACAAGGAGACACGAACACTGCTGTGAGCCATGCTGGATATCTGCTGGCTGAGATGCAGGATGGACACGGAGAGAGAAAGTACCGTGTTTCCCCTCGGCATCTAACCCAGTTTCTTGTTGGGGCCAACCACATTGGTTTCTGGACCTGCTGCAAGCTGTGCAAACATAATTATTTTAATTTCTCTAATTCTGGGCATGTCAGAGATCAACAAGCTTTTTGTTTATTTTAAATTTGGATGGAAGAATGTTATTGGGATTGTGTTTTGAGAAGAATAATTGCTTCTGACAAGAGCCATTTTTCTTGCTGACTGGTTAAATATGACAAATGATTGCATATTCATCTTCTTTTGTGTGATTTTTTTTTCTTTCTTCTTCTTCTCTGGTTTGCATGTACTATGTCAGAACTACAGCGCACCCCCGGAGGAGGCCGAATGCGTGGAGGGATGCAGCTTTACGACACTCCGTATGAAGATGAGCGAAGACAGCACCTGGGCTACGTCTACGGTGAACTTCACGAGGAGGGCAAGGAGACCAGCAGGCTACCACAAGATGACGAGAGACCAGCAGATGAGTACGACCAGCCCTGGGAATGGAAAAAGGATCACATCTCCAAAGCATTTGCAGGTAGGAAGAAAATATATGCTCTAGAATTGAAGGAAAAAAACCTACTGTTTTAATGGAAAAAGCCAGATAATGATCATTCCAATATATTCTTCTGCCCTTTGTATCAAGCCTGTAAATGTTAATGTCTTCAGATAATGTTGCTTTGTATTTTATGCGATGATTCACAAACCAGTTGATTTATTTATTTTTATTTTTTTGTCAAATCTTTTCATACTACAGTTACAACATATTTCATGGGGATTGTATGTAACAGATTGGTGTAAGTTAAAACGCAATTGTCAATTAGAGGGAAATGGTGGATACCTGGTTTTCAAATATATTTACAAAGACAGAGACTGCGGCGGCAGAGTGTCGGTTGGTCTGCGTTACCCAGAAAGCAGTTGGGCACAATATCGAAACACCAACACCGTGAGTGAAACAATGACTGGGGCAGCCTACTATATAAAGTACTCGGGGACCACTTCTTTATTATTACACATCCACATTTGTAGAGTATGGAACAAACTGCATCCCGTATAGATTCAATACTGGATGGGTGGCAACCCTAACTGTAGCATCTATTCTATGCGCCTTATAATGCGGTGCATCTTATATATGAAAAAGTTTTAAAATAGGCCATTCATTGACGGTGCGCCTTATAGTGCAGAAAATACGGTACTGGATAGTGTCTGCAAAAATATTGTTTAGTTGTTTTCCCAGAGACAACTGGAAAAGAGTTTAGTTGTTTTCCAGATCTACAACTAGATCTGATCAAGAGTGATCTCCTGTAGACTTTGACTAGGTCATTCTAACAAATGAATCTGATCTGACCGGAAACATTGCTTTGCAGCTGTGGTTGTATGTTTACGGTTGTCTTCATCCCAGTCGAAGCCTCTAGCAGATTGCCCTGTATTTAATTCCAACCAGCTTCCTTGTCCCTGAAGAAAAGCATTCCCACAACATAATGTAACTACTGCTATGGGTTACTGTGGGGATTGTGTGTTCATGGTGAAGTTCAGCGTTATTATAGCATTCCTTCAGCATTCTTTTGACAATCTATTTTTCAGCACTTTTCTTGTGCGACCTTAAGAGCATCTACTACTATTGTTTGTTTATATATCTACAATTCACAACAAATGCTGGGGCACTAAACAAAACAATCTGATTTATAAACAGAAATACAGTAAATTCAGTGCAACCATACAGACAGATTCAAAGTCTGTTACATACATTCCAATTCAATCCTATTTACTAAACAGTCGAGTCGAGTCCAGGTTATTATGCCAGGTTTGGAAGAAGGCATTTTTATTTTAGGAAATCCAGCCAACTAGTTAGTCACTGACTTGGCGTTAAAGCTAAGCACGTGACAACAATGATGAGTGATCTCTGGTCAGATGCTCCCACTTGAGTTGTAGGTTTTTGCAGCTCCTCCAGAGTTATCATAGGCCTATCAATTTCCTCTCTAGTTACTTTTCTTTTCGCTTGTTTGAGCAGTCATCATACTCTTTCTCTTTCTGGATGATTAAATAGTGAGATGTCCAAAATTTGAGATATGGTTTTATAACCTACCCTGCTTAAAATTTCACTGCACCTTTATCTGTAATCTGTTTACTGTGATTGTTGATCTTCATGAAGCTGTTTGCTCGGCTAAAGTTTTCTAAAATCCCTCTGAGACCTTCAAAGAACTTCTCTCTGATAAAGTGCCTAAAGGCAACATTTGTTGTGATTTGGCACTATATACACAAACTGGACTGAAAAGAGAACAGCTGGATTTATTTGAGATTAAATTACACAAAGGTGGGCTACATTTAGCAAGTAGGGGATTTGCAATTGCAATCTGTTGGACTTTTGTTTTGGGGGTATCAGATGTCAAAGTCGTGAACATAAACAGGCACATTTTTCACAGTTTTCATTGTTAACATTTTGAAAACGATACATTTTCCTCCATGTCACAACTATGCGCTACTTTGTTTTGATTTGGTGCTATTCTAATACTGTTCCCACAAGCAGAGAAAAACATGCGGCTGTAGTGCAACTAAATATGAAGAAGTTCAAAGGCAGTGAATGCTTTTCCAAGACACTTTTGTTACAAAAATGTGGTCAGTCATTGATCTCACTGGTTTATTTGTTTAGTTTAGCTTTGCCTCTGCCAAGCTTGATCAATACTTGGTTTTTCTCACAAAGAGCTCTCCCAAATTTATTGACTATCTTCCATTTTATTAAAATGTTTTCCAGCACAAGAATAAATGCCAACCAAAGACCAAGGCCCTTAAATCCTTTAGATGAGTGAAAACTCTACAGTATCTCAGGAAATGAGTATTTGAAGAGACTCTCTCTAGAATTTATTTTTTATCTATTCAGTGGTTAAAACTTGCTTCAAAATTATCTTTCTTTAAAGGTCAGAACCTTCATTTGAGCTCACAAGACTGCTTTTCTGCTGATAGTACATGGTAAAAATAATATTCTAACTGTTCTGACCTTTAAAAAAATCATCTACCTTCCCCCATCATTACATCTCCACAGCTTTTTAACTAGAAATGGAGTACTGTGACCTTCACTGTCTGAGCTCAGATGACATATATTTCTCTCTTTTGGAGTTGAAATCCTTCTGGAAGAATATTGATTTCTTTTTGCTTAGACATGTGGTTGACTATACTCTCAACAGGCTTTGAGATGATCATCAGGACTGACAGGGGCTTTGGTTTGCTGTTATGACAGGATTGTGTGGAAGGGGGGAAGAGATGGTAAGCGACGAGGTGAAATTGCTTCATAGTATTTTTAAAGCAAAGGGACGGTGCAAGCAAACAGTCCTGATAAATCATTAGGAAAGGGGGATGTAGGTGTGAAGAATGCCAGGCCAAGTCCACTTAATTGAGCTGTATCTCCAAGTCACCAAGGTCAAGGTAATGGGATAATAAATCAACCTCGCCTCATCCTCGCTCACCTCCATCCCTTCTCCCCTCCCCTCAGTTAATTACATGCCTACACATGTGTGACTGATCCAGTGTTAATAGGAAAGTCACGGTCAGCACAGCATTGTCTGGATACCCATGCACATACACAGAAATCCATTCTCATCGCATTAAAACTTAAACCAGCCAAACCAGTGAAGAGCACAGAGGCGCTGTAACTCATTGGACGGCGGAGACAATTTCAAATGAAGATGTGCGCTTGATAATTTAAAAGCCAAAGCCATCACTCACCTAATTTGCACCCCTCACTTGCTGTATCTGTTTGTTTTCTCCTTGTTTCATGTCTCTTCTTTGTGACATATACATTATGCATCACTGCAGGGGAGTACTCATACCACCATTAGAGCATGAAGTGTAGGAAAACGCTCGTGTAGCCCGAGTTCTTTGACCCTTTGTTTTCACTTTTTTTTTTTTTTTTTTTTTTTTTTTCCCCCCCATTCAGAGTCAGCTTTCCGAGCTGGCTTGCTGTCTGTCTCGGCGCACCGAGGCACCGGAGTGTAAACACACAAACAGTATTTTCCATTCTCACATTTAATCCATATTCCCCAGGACTTTCTCGGCATTGCTAAGCATGGCCCACATTGCGAGGGCGGGAAGCGGTGGAAAGGACGGTGCAGCAAAGGCATGGCTACAGAAGACAGAACAAAGAGATGAGGACGGAGGTTTGAGAGTGATGCAGATGAGAAGAGACGGAGAATAGGATAGAGAGAGGCTGCATGCAAATGAAAAGGGACGTCCGATGCTGTGAGATGCTTGGTGGCGGCTAGGTGGATGTTAATGGAGGCCCGGTGTTTCAGTGGAGAGGAGTATTAATGGTCAGGAGATGTTGTGAGGTGAGGAGAGCGGCTGGTAACGGGGGATTCAGGGCCACTGCGGCCACGGCGCAATCAGTCATCCCCTAACACACTTTCTCACACATGTACACACCATCACTCCAGCGGTGACAGGGCTGTCCCCTCAGTCCTCTCCTCCCTGCTGATGTGACATACTCACTCAGATAACCTGCCGCGGGTGGGCAAATGGTGGGGGCAGTAGGGGGGGTATCACAATCTGCCAGCAGCCCCTCATCAGCACTTGCTCTCAGGCTCATGTACGCATATGTGGGTTTCCAACTTTAGTTTTTTGTTTTTTTTGGGGGGGGGGGGTTTACAGCCCTGATCATGACCACAGACTTAATTCAAGCGTGGAAGGATGGTGCGTGCATGTTGGCACAAGTGAAGATGTGAAAGGGGGATGGGGGGGATTTATGTGTACTTTATTTATGCAAAAGCTTCTCTACAGAATCTCTATGATTACAATTCTCCCGGCTTATCCACGCTCAAATGTAATCGCTGGTGTGAAAATTGAACGCTGCGGCTATTTTTTCGAATAAGTCCAAATGAGTTTCCCGCCTAATATATTTTTTTTTATTTTCTTAGACTTGGAGTCCACTTCAAGCAGTCGTGTGAATTTGATCTCAGCACTCCCTCAGAGTTTGACATGTTAGATGGCTTTAAAAAAGACAAAGTGTTACCATCCACCTCAGATTACAACAGTCATTAATTCCTGGATGTTAATGGACATTTGTGCATTAAACAACTGGCCCTGCAGCCATCTTGCGTTATTAGCGATCTAATGAGAGAGACCATCTTATTAGTTCTCTGATGACTGCTCCTAATGAACAGATGAGTGGGTGTTTCAGGTGTTTTTAATGTTTTTAAGTTTTATAGACCACAACAAAAGGTTTGAGGCAATGAGTGTGAGTGTTAGCGCAGTGGAGCTCATGATGTAGAGCCCGAAACCAGCTGGATAGAGGAGGAGAAGGAATAACATCGCCACCCCTAGCAATTACTGTAATGTTGCTGTTGAGCAAAGCACTTATCCTCCACTTGTTCCACTGCAGCTGCTCATTAAGCAACAGAAAAAGACCTGGACTATTCATAGAATCTCTGCAGCATGGTGAACGTGTGTGTCCTAAAATGAAGGTTGAGACAAAAACACTCGCAGTTACAGGTTCAGGATAACACTTGCTTGATCAAAAATAAAATTCACAAGAGAAATGCTTGCAAAATAAAGCCTTGGATTATTTGAATTTGAAAAATTACACAACTATGATTGGGCTTCAACGGTATTTGGGCTTTATTTGAACCCCTCAGCTCATTGGATTTGGCAGCATTAACATATATCTGGAAGAACAAAGATTATTTTTCTGTCTAGCCAATGAGAAACCTCATGTAGATTTCATGAATTTTAAATTTTTGTGCTGACATTTGTTGGGTTAGGAATGAAGCATGGTTGGTATAAGGCATGGAAGTCTGCTCCATTTTGCTCCCAAAAAACTCTGAAATGGTGGTGAGACAAAATGACGTGTGCTGTCAGTCAAAAACCATAAGCTGAAAAACTAACTTAGCATGGTTATTTTTATTAAATTAGCAATGTTTTTAGAATTTTGGTTTAAGAACAAAAATGGTGTTCCTTGACTTTTACAACCAGACATTGGAAATGAGATCAAATGATTTCTTAAACAAAGTAAGGCTTTTGTATCCGACACTAAACATTAGAATGCATTGTCTTTTCCTCTTTTAATGGCAGCAATTTAACATTTTAATTTACGTAAAGCTTTGTTATACAGAAATTGGGGGGGAAAAAACATTGAACCATGTTGTGTTTGTGTATCAGTAAGAGCTTTGTCGTTTTGTATGCTTTGACAGGCTCAGTTTTCCTGCATTGTTGCATCATGCATATTTGTGTGTGTGTGTGTGCGCGTGCGTGTGTGTGTGTGTGTGTAAGAACGTGCAAGCAGGAAAAGAAAATTAGATTTCCATTTCTGGCTTGATGGTTCTCTTTGCTGCTTTAAGCAGACCCTTGGGCCATCTGACCAGCTACTCATCAACTTACTGGCAGAACCACAGGGCTCCCCCCTTCACTCTTTCCCCACCTCCTCTTTCTTGTCATCATCTTGCTTTCTCTCTCCCTTACCCCTTTTCGCTTGCTTGTCACTTTTCTGATTTTATTGTTTCCCTGTTGCAACCAGAACCCTCTCTGATGTTAATGGAGAGCCATCTCCTTGTGTTTCATCTTCACTGTTCAATATAAGTGGGACAGGGCAAGCAGATATGAAACAAGAGGTAATCCTCCACTTACAAGCAAATAAATAAATATAAGGAGGGTATTTAAAAATGAAATGGAAAGGTGAATCAAATTAGTAAAGCGTTTCAGTAAAATTACCTTAAAGAAGTCATAAGGCATTCACTATTTTAAGGATGTACTTTTGCAAATGCGTATGCCTTATTCCTGTAATTGTCTGTACATACGAGTGATTTCCTCTTGACAGAAGGTCTTTGTTTGCAGAGCCTCAATGCCGGAGCTGTGTGTGGGGATGGATGTCTTCATTAATTGCCTAAATGTAGCCGTTCTCTTGTCTTTGCTCTTTCACAATTTGAAACGCACAGAATACAGCTGCTGTGTCTAAGAAAGTCAGTTATCTCTCACCTGAAGCAATGCTTACTCTGTCCATGGCTAAAAAAAGAGCCTGCCCTTCCACAAAATAGATTCTGCTAATTATCAGCATGCAATCGAGGCAGGCGAAAGACTTTGGCATACCACTGGCTGTCACCTGTTTCATAGTTTCAAGTTAAAATGAGATGGTAAATAAAGAAAAGAACACTTCCTTATTTTAGCATTAAAGTGTTTCAGTGCAACAACACTTCCTGCTGCATAAGAGTAAGTCTGTTTCTTTTTTGTTGTTGTTATTCAGAGACAATCATACCATCTGCTGTTAGAGAATCAAAACAATAACAATCTTCTTTGGATGACACAGGACTTCCTTTACACAGGAATGAGCCAGATGTTTCTTCCTCATAAATGACTAGTTTGGATGAGTGTGGCTCAGTATTTGCAATAGAGTCGAGGTTCATGTGTCAGTGTTTTCTGAATCTTTGTTTGTTCGGTCGAGCAATTTGTATCTTTGAGCATTTGCAAATGTGGATCACAGCTGTAGTAAAACATAACCTGCAATATTATTTTCTTAAATAGCTTTAGGACATTTTTGTGGGGCGGTGGGGGCAGTTATACATTTTGATTGTGTTATGCTCCACTTTCCAGTTTCCCAATGTCAGAATCCAAATGTATGGTAATTTCTGCCAATGCAGGAGGTGGACAAACTAGGACAAGGTTCCAGTCAACAAGTTTACACGTAGTGGCCCAGATTACAGCCTGTACTGTGTTGAACACACTTTTCTTTCAAAACCACCTGGCATAGATGAAATATTTGATTTACTCTTTGCAGCCTGTGTTCATGAACACTGTGTTCATGAACTATTCCACTCAATATATTACACCAATGCTACTAGCCTATGAAAACAAGACAGGATGGATTTATGGTTTCATGTGCTCTACACCTAGTTTTGACCACTGAACATATTTGAGCTGCCATGAACTATAGCCCTAGTCACCTGTTATTGGCTGACAGATGTTGTAGCTCATCTGCTTCAAGGTTTCACATGTTTTGTGTTCAGGTATTTAGCATACCTTGGATGTTACAGGTAGTTACTGTTGCATTTATCTCATCCCAAACCAGTCTGCCTATTCTGACACCAAAGCACCATTTATTTTCCCACACTCCTGAAGACAATTTCCTATAGCCCTGTGATGTGGTTGTACATTAAAATCACAGTAGATTAGAAGACTGTAAAATGCTCAGATCAGCCATCTGGCACAACGACTATGACCAGGTCAAGGTCACTTAAGGCCCTCTTCTTTAACGTTATGATGCTAATTTTTCACCTCATCTAGATCCCTAAATCTATTGAGTTTCTGCCATCTAATTAGCTGAGGGACTGATTTCTATCATCAAACAACTGAACAGATGTTGGTTTACACTCTTGTGTACAAACTGTGAGTTGATAAAATGCATTTATTTGAGAGATTTTTGGAAAAATTCATGAATGTTTGCAACTTGACACTGAAAACTTTTAAACCACTGCTTCATATAATAAAGATCTGAGGATCTTTACTACGTTTGTATTTCTGATAACTGATCAGTATTTTTGTGTTGTAATTTCATATTGCCTTTCTGTTTTCTCTATGGGTGAGAAGTGAGGATTACGCCTGGCAGCACAGGTGGTTTTTGGATCAGGACTCAGCTAATGAAGACTCAGTTGTGTCTTACGACATATGCAAACAGAGAAGCTGCTGCAAATGTTCAAGCAGAGATATTTTTTATATCGGTTGAGGCGCTCCATACTAGAATTATTTGGAGATTATTCACGAAAGGGTAATTGCATAAATTTCACAAAATTTCAGCTTCATTTAAAAATTACTGTGAGAACATATCTATAGGGATTATATGGTTGATTGTGTTTTGGCATCTACTAGAAGGTTGTACTTTTGGTCATTTAAATAATACTTCATGTAAATGGAGCTGCTCTTCTAGCTAAGTATACATCTTGTCATCTTGTATAATTTCCAATAGAGTTGACTTGTCTTCAGGTTTTCTTCTAAATTATGAATGTTTGATGTTCTCATCTTTTATGAAAACTAGATCTATGTTAGACTACTTCATGTAAAGCTAAAGCTATTGACTGATAGTAGAAGATGGGTGATTTTACTTGCTTCACTTCCTTATTAGGTGAATCCAAAGGAAGTGTACCAATCAGTCTGAAACTGGTCACTTTTAAAGAATAGTAGAGTATCATGGAAAAGCAAAATTGAGATAAAACAACATAAATCTCATCTTTGTCTCATTAGATTTTTAAGCAGTAATATATATTTTTGGTACTCTTATTATCTCAAATGTTACCCTACATTAATGTTCTTCAAAATTAAACCCATCTTTCTCCACACATCTCTCTCTCAGTTCTTCTTGGGAATTAGAGGTGTGAAATTTGTGGCAATGGTGAGCTGACAGTGGAGTGAGACAGTGGTGGTCCCAGGAGTTTTTTTTTTTTTTCCCCCTCTACATGCTTGTGTGTGCACTGGTGTTTGCGTGCTAGGCTCCCATCGAGCGCCAGGCCACACTTTAATCCTGGCATCAGTGGAGGTGCAGTTCACTCCAGATGGGGCCATTGTACTGCGCCATGCATCAATAATTCACAGAGAGCCAAGGAAAGTGGCAGAGTGTGTCTGCCTGCTCAATAATTAACCAGGGAAGAGGAACATGTATGTACAGCCTGGGTCTTTCTCAAAACGCCCGTTCAAAATGGCCTTTGATGTTGCCGGCCTGGGGGGTCTTTGGATTAGTCAGCTCATTAAGATGTCACCCCTCTGTTCCTTTTATTTGTTTTGTGATCCGCTTTTGCGAAGAGCAGGAGTTGGATTTGCATTGTGGTTCTGACACGAATGCATAATGTACCTGTGAGTGCGTGTTTGCAGAAAAGGCAGCAGTAATGACTGGTATTACAGCAGTCAGCCATGGTATATCATGAGCTATTTTCAGCTCCTTCTCTCAGTGCACCTTCTGTTGCTTTGCAGTGAATAAAATAATACAAATGCCCACACACCTCAGTTCCTCTGTCACACTTGGCTGTGGGTTGACTTACTTTTGAAGTCACTTTTTTTCATTACATTTAATGCTAAGAGACAATTTCTTGAAGTGGAAAGTTCAGATTACTATAAATAAAAGCGATGCTGCTACTCCCCTCTGTTCTGTCTCCTGCCTCCTTTAGCCTTATCTGCCTTGATTTATTAGTGTACACACAGGGTCTGAGACTCTGTTTTTCTCGCGTGGGATTTATCAAAGGTGCAGGGGTTAGATTATATTACTGCTCCTCTTGACAGGAGGTAGAGTTAACTACATTTGTTGACACCACAACTATGTCATCTCCACACATGCAGCCTCTCACTTCCGCTCTCAACGGGGCTCCCCTTTCTCGTCTATCTCTTCCACTTCTCACATCTTGCTCGCTCATTCTTCCTCACATTAAAACCCTCCTCTGATGTTTGGTCTCACTTCTTAATCATCACCTCTTTTCTGTCACCTGCCTCGTTTGGTGAACATTGTAAAAGCCCATCTGCTGTTTTCTTGCTCTTCTCTCTACTCCCAACCCCCCTCCTCTATTAGAAATGAGGGAGTTGACGGAGTTGCCCTGGCCTGCCCCTGTGGGTCAGCTGGAGGAGGAGCCCCCTGTCAGAGAGCAAGGTGACCTCTCACCCTGAACATCCCTGCACCCCTTTTCACCCACATTGTCTTTCTTTATTTGCATGCAAGTTGTCCAGACCCTCATGACCCTGTTGTTTAACATCTGCTATGCCCTCAGTAGAGCACCTGCTTGTAGCAACTGTTGAATGCTATAGGGCAAGGTGTGTAAAAACTGTGAATATCTGCCATTTTTAGCTGACTGAGTATGTGAAATAATTGCCACAAAGGTTATGACAATCAAAAACGAAGTTGTAAACCAAATACAGGACAAGAAAACGGCATCTTTCCATCTCTTTTCGGCCTGAAATTTTCAAACAAATTGTAATGATGCTGGTAAATTTCTTTTTATCAGACTCTGACCTGCTGACCTGCAACATGACCCTTTCAAATCTAATCCCCCCATGCTGCTTATGTGGATCTGCGGTAGTCTGTTATCTGATGTTTGTTCCCGTCTGCTTGAGTGGATTAATCCCCTTTGATCATATTGCTATGTAAATAACATGACTCACTCTCTGCCCCCCCGCCTGCCAACAGCACAGTTTGACGGTGCAGAGTGGGATCGCTCGTCGTCGCCCACCGAGCGGATGCGTCCTGCAGCTCCCAGGTCGAGCCCGCTAGCAGCAGGAGGAGGAATGAAGTTCCGAACGCCTCATGAAAGCCCCACCATGATGGGGGAGAGAGTAGACCCTACTCTGCCTCTGGAAAAACAGGTGTATGTATACTGTCTTCTGATAGTCAAACAGGAACCCAGCATCAAAAACGTAGCTCAGCATAGATCGCACTTCAATTGGGGAAACACAATTATATTTTGTGAAATTGAGTTTCTTCAGCATCTCATCATGTTATAATGTTATACACTCATCAAAAACACACCTCAAATATGGATAATTCTTTCATACATGAAATCCTTCAATTTCCCATGGCAGCCATTTGGGTTGCATGAAAGTTCGCTTTCAGCTAGCGCCTCAGAGCTGCAGTCTCTAAGTCGAGTTTCCGCTTCTCTCAGTAGCCCTCCGCTGCAACTCTGCCACTTAGCTCCTTCAGACTAGTGGCAGCAGCAATTAGCAAACATCTTGTGAAACTGTGCATCCTCTGAGCTTATTATACAAACTACTTACCAGTGCGTCACTGGTAAGAACGCTGTTAAAGGCTTATTGGTGGAACGTTGTTGTGATAATATGCTGAAGGCAGCGTTAGAAAGAGCAGGAGCTTCTTAAAGAGACAGCGACCCAATTTCAAGGCATTAAATCGCAAAGTCAAATGTTTTTCAAGTGATGTTGGAAATGTACAGCATTTTTTTTAAACTGAATGCAACATAGTTTTTGATGGTGCTATAAAATGGAACTATGTGCCTGAAAAATGCATAATACTACCACTTCAATAAAAGGCAATAATTAGCAAAGTTAATAATTTAGCTGGAAAACATCTAAAGCATGCAGGGCAGTGTGCCTTTAGGACCAGCCTTGGGAAGCACTGCCATAGAGATGCACAGTTAAACTGGGCATTAGACCCCTTTCACACATGACGCAGAAATACTTGAACTGGATCCAAGTCCTATTCTGTTTGTGAGTTCAGTGCACACTGCTTTCCACCTGCAAGGCTTGCTGGATTACAGCCCTGATCTGGTTGGATTAGGTATTAGCCAACCCCAGTGGTTGAAGGGAACCACTGGAGTTCAGATGGCACCTGGACTTTGTTGCTCAGAGTTTGACAGACTAACAGATGGAAATTGCAACCTGAAAAACTTGATACTTTCTTCAAAGAGAAAAACTAATATTGGCTTTTTTTTTTTTACTGAGGAGGAAAACTAAGAGGAAGCAATAGGAGCGAGTAGCATGAGTTTCTTGGATGAGTGCAGAGAGCTGGAGCTCATTCAGCAACTGACAATTAATGCTTCCATGTTTTTCCCACTTTGGTTGTTGCAAAAGAGCAATGTGACTGTCTGGTGTGCTTAGGATAGTTTCAGTAAGACTCATTTAAACAAGAAGCCACTAAAGCTTAGTTCATATTTATTAAGGACATTAATACTTTTGTAATTTCTTACAATTGGACACACCCAAACAAAATCCTTCTATTTTGACCTCAGTGTGCTGAACAGCCTTCTTGGTGGCATGCTGCTGCCAGGCAACATGTACAACAATGGGGTTAGAAGTTGTGCACTCCGCCCACTGCTTTCTGTTCGCAAGGTCCCTCTTTCAAACTAGCATTTGTTAAAAGCCTCACAAGTTTATGCCGGTACTTATGCATGCAATTTCATTTACAAAGGCAGTAAATGTTTCTTCATTTCTTTCATGGATACATTTAATACATTTTATGTAAAAGTCATCATGAACATGTAAGGGCAGATACCGGGGTGGAAAGAATCCCATTAAAAAGTCAGACACTTTTATTGCTCTGCTTTGATGTGTTATGGGCTTGGAGAAATTCAAATGAACCCGTTACATGTTTCAACTAAACAGTGGTGGGAGAGGTTTAAACATTAACAAATTAAGTCCAAGCGTTTAAGATGCACATTTACCTTGGTCTTCATTTCAAACATCATTGGTGTAATTTATGTGCCGTCTCTGTGCACATAAAGAGCTGTTTCCCTAATGAAACTCCGGAGTACAGCAGCCCTTAAGCACACATGTAAATTCAGACACGCAGCGTGTGTGCATTTGAACATATGAACATGTTCACGTGACGAGTTGCCATGCTCCGTTACTCCGTTATAATCACTTTGGGGCTATTTGGGGATTTGTGGTTTCAGGACAGTTTTAAAATGCAAGACATGATTGTAAACCTGGGGTGGGCATGTCTTCTTCCTCAGTCGTCAATGAATCCGCCTTGGTCTGGTCGTTAACAATTTACAGTGCTGTGAAAAGTTATCCAGTCGTTAAGCATCTTCACATTTTAACTCACTCCAACAACAGTCTTCATTATATTTTATTTAGCTTCTCTGTGATGAAACCCAAAATGGTGCATTTAATGTAAAGTGTTTTTGCAAAAATACTTAGGTTTTCAAAAGTTATCACATAAAAAAAAAAAAAATTTACCCAGTGCAACAAGCTGCCTTCAGAAGTAAATAGATTCCAACTTTATCTAATTGAATTTCTGTACAAATATAGCTGAGGACCTCAGAGGCTTTTCTTTTTAAGAATAAGTATTGGAGAAGTTTTATGCAGGGTTATGGTATCAGCCAATATCAAAATACTTGAACATTTCATAGAGTGCAGTTTTAATCCATTACCTGAAAATGGAAAGATCATGACCCAACTGCAGATAAGAAATGAAAAAAAAAAATCTAGTTCACTTCATACCATGTAGATGACACAGCAACATTTATGAAGATGCCCTGGTCAGATTAAATCAAAATGCAGATTTTTCTACTCTACATACAAAATGCTACATACAAAGAGTGTCAAAAAACTAACATAGAACGTCATCCTAAACACATTAATTCCATTTTCCGTTGTTAATCCTGGCAGTGCTTGCGTCATGCTGTGGATATTTGTGTTTCACCAAGGCTGGGAATCTGGTCAAAATTGATAGAGGGGAAATGGGTAGAGCTACATGCAGGTTAATCCAGCAAGAAACCCGTGAGTCACTTTCCATCACAACAGCAAGCCTAAACGTAGTGCCAAGCAACAAAGGCAGGATTTGTGTTAAATCATAAAGTTGTTCAGATGTTCTCTCTCCAATCTGCGTTTGCTGTTCTCCAAAGGACAAGGGGGTCGTCCGTTTGTATATTTGCAAAGTTTCTGTTGACAGACGCACAAAATGTTTGCTGTAGTTGCCACAATTGGAGGTTCTATAACATATTTAATGGTGTTTGTTGAGCACAAATGTAATCCACAATTTAGACCCCATTTTACAACTAAATATATGAAAACAATATACCCTTTTCCTTCCTCTTTACAACTAGATGCCACTTTGTTGTTCTGTAATATAGAATTACATTAAAATATGTGAGAACTTGCAGAAGTCATGTGACAAATTGTGGGGGGGAAAATGGCATGAACTATGAATTATTTGTCAAGCCACTCTAAACCGAGTGGAAATCCTAGTTTATCGTTTTTCAACATTTGTTTTTTTTTTCCATTGAAGAACATTTATATAACATATTAGAATGACAGGAACACAACGCCACAGCTTCTTAGCTATATATTCCACATCTCAGTAAAGAGTGCAGATATATTTTGTTTGCAAATATATACACCTTATTGTTGCTGTTATTTGTCTGTAACCTGACAGATGGTACCACGGCTCGCTGTCGCGCTCGGAGGCAGAGTCGCTGCTAACGCTGTGTAAAGAGTGCAGCTACTTGGTGAGGAACAGTCAGAACAACCGCTCTGACTTCTCCCTGTCCCTTAGGTAAGACGCAGACCTTAAAAACTAGAAACCGTTCAACCCCTTGCTATGTTCATTATCGGTCTCTGATGACAAGCTCTGTACTTTAATTACACATTATCATGTTTTTTGTACTGTGTGTATGTGCACGACTTCAGACGCCTGAGCTGCTCATCTCATATTGCGCTCCCCAACACCCCTCCATCTGTCTCTGTCTTTCCTCTCCCATCTACCATCACCTTCACTTAACATCACTGCTGCACTGATTCCTCTACTGATGCTCATGTGTGAGGCACAATACTGCTTATCTGGTCAAATCGCTCCCTTGTAATTACAATCGCGATCCATTGTGCCGGCCTTGCACCGGTCTCCCCTCATCACTCTGTCCTCTCAGCATCCTTGGCCTCCCCCTTGGTGGCCTTCCTCCGTAGCCCCAGCGGGCCGTCTAAGTGGTAATCAGTCAGGTAGAGCACACTTCAGCGCACACATCATCCTCCACATAATCACTAATGAATATGAATTACCGTCTGTGGGACACCCAGGAAGGGAATTAGGTAGGGAATAGGGAAGAATGGGAATGAGGGGAGTGGAGTCAGTGTTGTGGTGACATATAAACAAGCTCATGCATTACTCATTCAAACGAGTGGAGTGGTTTTGACACACACACGCACACACACACACATGCGTACACATGATCATGTTTGCTTAGGCCACAAGGTCAGTGCTGAAACTTTTCCCCAGTTAACACACATGAGGCTTAAAGAAGTGAATTGATCAAGATTTGTGAACCTTACGACTTCTTGATTCTTTTTTTTTACCCAAATTAACAGAAACGTTATGAAGTTAAAAAGTTTTCAGCCTCCTCAAAAAAAAGCATTTCTCTGCCAGTCGATCTGGAAAAGAGAACGAAAAAGAAAAAAATATATAACCAATGTTTTAAGATATCTATCTCAGTTTGGTGAGACTTATTTTGACCTCCTTGGTTTGAATAGGAGTGTTTTCTGAGTTTCTTATCCAATAGGGATTGTTACAAGCAATTTCAATTTTGATTCATCTCTGCTTTTCTCAATCAGCACGTTTTTGCATAAAATTTGCTTCTGGTTTTCCATCGAGTTTCTGAAGCTGGGGCATGTGTACGAATGCTAACATTGTAACTTTTCCCTCAAGTTGTAATCCACATAAACTAAAGCCTTTAGCTAGTGGAGCTTCTTTTGAATAAAGCATGCCATTTTAACCACTAATATATATTTACGAGATTTTTAGCTTCATATCAGTTTGATTTGGGTCAAGCATAAAAACATATGGAGATTCAGAAAGGTCTCAAAGCTCAACTTTGACCAGAAAGTTTAGAAACTACAGAACTTGTGTTCATTAAGCTGCCATCACTTTTACATACACTAAACAGTGAGGCTGCACATCTCTGCTCTGTTTGGTATCAGAACTGTTTTCTCAGAATATAATAAAAGCTTTGTTTTTATTTATTGAGCTCAAATCAGCTCAACAACATTTTGTGGATTTTCCTAAACGTTGGCATTTTATGACCAAAAATGTATCAATTGGTGTCAAACGATCTTGATTATCTTTTCACCACTATCTTGTCTTCTATTGCCACAGAACTGCCTAAATGAGGACAAGAGGTGTTTAAGAAAATGTCTTTTTGAAACTGGATCCACCAGCTTAGTCTTAACAAGCTGTGTTTTAACTGGGCCCTTGGTCAGTTTGCTATAAATACCCCTGCCATGTCAGTAAAACTTCTATACAAGGACTTTTATGGTACAACAACCCAGTACAACTAAATTTACTGGGGAAATGCACACAGTATCAGAATGTGTCTGACATTTTTTTTTATCATGTCCTATGGGGGTGGGGGGGAATGAAACACTCAAAAACGGTGTCCCAGATTACAAAGAAATGTAAACAATAGCTGTAGTGACTGTTATATTTTTTTTTCCTTTTTGAAGACAAACTGAAAGAGTCAAGCTGAAAGAAATACAGAACAGAATAGTTACAACAACCCCTGAAAACAAACTTATCATTTTTCTGTAAAAACATTATATCAAATGGGTCTAAAAATAGTAGTGTGACAGTTCTATTAAAAGTAACAAAATCCTCAAAGGCTTAAAAGATTTGTCACTTTGTCACTTTAAGTGTTTCAGGTTTTAATTTTCTGAACAATGACAGTTTGCTGACCAGTTCCAGCTCTTGTCTTTTGCTTCGCTCCTATAATTAGACATTAGACTCTTAAAGGAGCAGTCCTTTCAAAGCTGCATGGATTTTGAAGGGAAGGTGTGGCTCTTAGTGCAGCCACTTCCATGGCCTCTTTGTTTTTCCTCTGAGGTTATGTTGTATTATTACTCCATTCATCCATCAAACAAAAACCCCCTCTTTCTTATTTGTGTCAGTGTTATTAGGTTTTTGTTGGAATCATGTTCCCAGAGTGAAATAAAAAGCAAACATAAATCCAGGCTATCGCTCGCACACCGTCATGGGACCAAATGCTTGATGTTAGGCGCTCCAAATTTCATTTCATGCTTCTTTACTCCCCTTACACTTTTACATTTTTTTTTTTTTTTGCTTTTGTTAGAAGCGTACACTCATTCTTTTAAATTTCTTCTTTTTTATCCTTTCTTTACAGGAGCTGCCAGGGTTTTATGCACATGAAGTTCACCCTGTGTAAAGACGGGAAGTACGTGCTGGGACAGAACAGCCCTCCCTTTGACACCATTCCCGAGGCCGTCCACTTTTACACCACGCATAAACTCCCGATACGAGGTGCCGAGCATCTGTCCCTGCTCTTTCCAGTGCAGGTGCAGACCCTCTGACTGACTCAGTCCTGTGGACCTGAATGATTTCATTTTGATCAGAAACAGAAAACATGAATGTTCGAGCGAAAATCTCAGCGGCGTGAAACTACTCCATCTCTTTCTTTTCTTTTTTTTTTTTTTTTACTGGATTACTTTTAGTGTTTCAGCACATGTGGGGCTTATGCTCTCAGCTGTTGCGTCTGTGCCATGTGCAGAACATCTTGGGGATCAATTCCCATGAAATGCAGTACCCGAGCTATCAGCACCTTTACTGCAGCAACTCTTATCTGTGTGCTTAGCCAAGCGGGTTTACTTCAGGACATCTTCTACACTTTGTTGCATTTCTTTCTCAGTCGAGAGAAATGCACTAAGTTTTAGAAGTGCAGCCGCTGCAAGAAAGCCTGCACATTGTGAATGTACTGATTCTCAAGTTTATTGAAGAACATGAGCAGAAGACATTATAAATTATTACTACATAACACTAAACAACCTTACAACCATAAAACAAAACTGTTTGTGAGAAGTCTTTAAATTGATAGTTTTGTTGTTCTTTTTTTTTTTTTTTTTTTTTCATCCCCTAAGACAAAATGAATAAATTAGGCTAAATAAGACAAGAAACCATGTTTAAAGGGAAAATCTATACTGGAAAGAAAGCTATTTTTAAAGACAGACAATTTTTACCTACATCAGTAATGGATCAATTTTTTTTTTTTTTTTTTTTTTACAAACTCACAACTGTTGAATTCAACCCAGCCTATTTTGTATGCTGTAAGGGTTGCTTGACACATGTCAGTGTTATTTGTTAATTGTTCATTGTATTAAAAAAAAAAAAAGTGTTGTTCTGGTACTTGATAAAACGGAGTTTTACCTCTTGTTGCCTGCACGTTTTGCACTTGTATTTGTTCAGAGTTACTGCCATTGTCTTACAACTGACTTGAAAACCAGATCGCACTACAAACTGAGCTGCAAGCCACAGATTATGAGGCAGAGACTCAGTATTTACTCGAACTTTAAAACCTTAGAAATGTTGGCAGTGCATGCAGTCGTTTTCTCACTTCCTACAGATTTTTGTCTGCCAGCTCCGTCACATGGATGAATGTAAGCCGTACTCGATTCATGCCGTCTGGAATGGGTTTAAATGTCAGCTGTCAAGCTGCAGTATTTTTAGGTTAAAGCTAGTTTTAGGGGAAAGCATTTCCACACCACTACAGCTAACACTTCTATTTAAGTCATTGTTTCCTAACCCAAAAGTATCTAAATTGCATT
Organism: Poecilia mexicana; assembly: GCF_051168715.1. Lineage (NCBI taxonomy): Eukaryota > Metazoa > Chordata > Actinopteri > Cyprinodontiformes > Poeciliidae > Poecilia > Poecilia mexicana. Next base: position 11,606,483 of record NW_028263373.1, read on the forward strand.
GGTTACTCTTTGCCTGTTAAGTTCAAATGCAGACAAAGCTCAAGTTTGAAACTACTTTAATTCATTACAGTGAATAAAAAGTTCTTATAAATACCCTGGTTTTGCTTGACAACTCCTAGATTTTAAACAATTTTTACTTCACATCTTAAAGGAAAATTCACACACACTGATTATGAGAAGGGATTTTCATATAATTTCTAACAGATTTAACAAGTGATGTGATTGCAACATGTAGTTGTGTAACTATGATCAGAATGAAATGAGGCCATGGAAGGAAAAAAGGAATGAAAACTAAATGGTAGTCAAGCTAATATCAGGTGACTCTCAGTTTTATAAAACCAGACGACTAGATTACAAATTAGAGGTAAAAAAAAAATCACATCAGCTGACACAAGCTCTGTTTTAGAAAGATAAGCAGTGTTTTGTCTGCAGTAAAAGAGCTTGAGTATATTGGCTTACACTGCCTTGCTCGGAGATGACAACAGAAGATACAAATGTACAGATGGAGCATTTTGGCTCTTCTTAAGCAGTATTTGGAGGCCTTTATTCTTGTGTATGCCAGACCTTTTTTTTTTTGTCAAATAGAAGCTAAGAATTCATTTTATTAAAGGTGTATTTTCATAACCATCAAAAATAAGAAAAGAAAATTAGTCAATTACTTTTTACACACATAATAAACAATAGTAAACTAGGAAGAAACTGTTGTGTACGATTCTAGAGCAGATGTAAGACCGAAGACAGTTCTCTGTTGAATTGTTGGCCTGACTTTTCTCTCTGAATCCCCGCCCACAAAGACTCCAAAATATTGCAAAACACGTTTTCCGATTCGCGTCTCTTGCCCACATGGCTGAGATTTCGGTGGCAAAAAAAAAAGAGGCAATTTAAAACTGTGGTGTGTGTATCCAGAGGGTTTAGAGGCACCATTTTCAGACAGCCATTCTCATTTTCTCTGTTAAAATTATCCAAAACAGTGGAGCAGATGTTTAGGGATTTACACCACATCTGTCCCTCTCTTATCTGGCTACGTTTCCATCAAGCGTTAAACGCAACACAAACTACAGCTTTTTGGGGAGAACGCTTAATCAAACTCTGCTTTATCTTTGCTCAAGTGCTATAATTCATTCTGAGACATTGCCAATGCCTGATGAAGCACAACATAATTTCTGAGCTGAATTCCACAGACTGTGAAGAAAGGTTAATAAATTAATACAAATATTTGCCCTACTGTAGTTTCAGGTTGTTGCCTACGAAGTAATATTTCTGTGACTGTTGTTGTCTACTTGTAAAGTGAGTTTCCAAAGGTGTTCTTTAAAACAAAAACAATATTTTAAGAAAGTCTGTTATACATTGCCTTTTGTTAAAATAGAGGCTTACTGTAAGAAAAGGGATAAGCAATTGGAGAAGTTTGAGTTTATTTTAATTACTTGGTGCAGTGGGTGTTTTTCAGTATCCACTAAGATATGCCAGTGTTGTTCAAAATACCAGTGTGAGTAATGCTCAAGATTCTTAAGATAGCTTTTCCCCCCGAAAAAAAAAGATACAAATGATAATTTGATTGCCAATCAGACCATGAAGAAAAAAAAATCAGCATTGTAGAAAAATTTGAGAAAAAGGAAAATTAAGTAGAATTGTCTGCATTTTTGCTGCACAAGGTAAAATGTGAACAGGGTAAACTTTCTTGTGAATCACTAATATTTTGGTTTACTGAGTAATATAATCAGTGTTTCTGAGAACTGCTTCACGTCTTTGTTTGAACAAAGACCAATCTGGCATTCCACAATTCTGCTGCATTTCTTAGTTTTGCCTCGGAAAGGGCAAGAACGACGTCACCAAAATAGTTTCCCATTAGGTTGAGGTCCTGGGTTTGGCCTGGGCGCTCCAAAGCAACAACCTGGTTGGTCTGAAACCAGGAAGGTGCTCATTTGTTAAAACATCCACACTTTCCTCTTCAGCATAAAGCAACATGACCTCTATAAGTATTTTTGATTTAATCAAACATTTCAGGCTTAACACAATAGTGTGCAAAACATTCCTGCATTATAATGCCTGAGCAGCTGATCATTGGTTTTTCTTTCGCATCATTTCAGCTAAGCAGCCTTCTGCACTTCTTTATATTTCCCCTCTTGAATCATACTTTCAAGTAAAACAACACCGCTCCCCCTGAGCAATTTATGAAAGAACCAACTTTACTGGTATTTTCAGAGAAGATTGCTCGTTTAATCAGCACGCACAACATCTGCTGCTGCCTTCTTCCTCCTATGAGGATCATCTGTTTAGCACCTGATTTTTCACATAGTGAATGATTTCAGTAATATTACTTTGAACGTACATCTAGTATTGAATGACTTAATTACATGCAATTAGCTGCAAACATGGCATAGTGACTTTTCTATTACTCTACCACACTTAATGGTACAGTCAATTACTTGCCATACTGAAACGTTTATCAAAAACTGATTGGTTCAAAAAGTCTCATTTTGAACAGGAAAGTATATAAAGATCATCATGGTTTTGGACGGGAACTGGAAGACTTGCATCAAATGATCCAGGACAGCCATGTAATTTGTTTTAGTTTTTCTGTGATTTGTAAAGCTAAATTACTCTACACTTTCAGTCTGAGAAGAACTATAGATTTTCAAACCACGCTCTAATATTGCCAGGAAAACAAAGTTAATTTATTGACGTGTAGTCCGCGTGTTTTCAGCACACACCGCTATAATCGGGTCACAAACTACTAACGCAGGAAAACATGTTTGGCTGCCTGATTCATTTAAAAAAACAAAAAAACAAATGAAACGTTTTCAAATTGTTTAAGAGCTTTGCTGATCAAATTTGATACAATAGACTCCTTTACAGCCCAGTGAGGGGAAAAAGAGGCACAAAGGACTTGGCAAGATTGCACGATTCACATACCCGCGCACCGACACACACACACACACAGAGAGTCACACATTTGCTTTTCTTCATCCATTAACAGCAGGGTTGGGAGGAAGAGGGTGAGGACTGGGGGGTGAGGTGTGGCTGAGGAGGAGGAGGGGGAGGAAGGAGGGTAAGCCAGCACTCATTATTTGGGCTGCGCTGCTGTGAAAAGCACTGGGATTGCTTTCATTACTGAGCCAAATGAAATAGCAGAGGCTGATTACCCGCATGACGAAAAGGAGACGAGCTGGATCACTCTTTGTTGGGGAGAAAAACTGAAGAAGGAGAAAAAAAAGGGAGAGAAGGAGGGGGGGCAGCCAGCTAGATGAGGGAAAGAAGGGAGGAGCAGCCTGGCTTTACTTCCTCAACAAGACTCCAAACTAGTGCGTGTGTCTGTGTCTGTGTGTGTGTGTGTGTGTGTGTGTGTGTGTGTGTGTGTGTGTGTGTGTGTGTGTGTGTGTGTGTGTGTGTGTGTGTGTGTGTGTGTGTGTGTGTGTGTGTGTGAGAGAGAGGAAGAGTGAGACGGTGACATACAGGGTGGGGGCTGATACAGTCCCATTTTTCATACAAGCCTCCCTGGGGATGAATATGAATAATAACGACAGCAGCAAGGCAGCATGTAAAAATCAAACAAGTATACGTTCGTATTCCTCTGGCTTTTGTCTAGCTTTTAGCTTCTGACTGCGTTTGAGTTTTTCTTTCAGCTAGTTTACATCATATTACAACATTTACCGTGAGGTTTTTTTTTTTTTTTTTCAGTTTATTTCCGTGTTTTAACAAATTGCATTGACCGTTTAAAACTTATCCAAAGAGTCTCTGGGTTTACACTGGGAAGTTCGAGCCCTCCCATGTGTGTTTCATTGTCTGTCACATCAGAGCGGGAATGGGTTGTTGGGATGACAGACTTGGCGGGCGCAGGCGGCAGCTGTTAATCCACCAGATAAGATTGGAGGAATGAACACCTGTGATCACCACAGAGCGTTTTATGAAACTGGGAAAGATTTGTGACTCAAATGTGCAGCAAAAACTAAAATAAAGACAGATATATATATATATATCTGTAGCTACATAATGTGGAAAAAGTGAATGCCCATTCCTCATTCCCTTATTTGTGTGTGTGTTTGTCACACTTTACAGATTCAGAACATCCACCAATTTAAATACTAAAAAAAAGGGAACAGAAAATGCAGTTTTTAAATGAAGGTGTTTATTAATAATGAGGGGGAAAAAAATCCAAACCTGCATGGCCTTTTGCGGAAAAATGACCCCTTTCCCTTTGTTCTCAATCGAGACATCACTTAAGTCAGTGAAGTACACCAAAAGATCCTCAAAAGAGATCCAGAGAAATTCAGGACTAATAGAGGAGGAAAGTAATTGAGCTCTAGAAGTCAAGAAAGGGTTGCAAAGACATTTCTAAACCTCTGGGAGTCTGACAAACGTGAGCGCACTGCAGAAAACATGGGACAGTGGTGAAACTTCGCAGGAGCGGCAGGCCGACCCTCAGAGCACAGCAAGGGATCACAAAAGACCCCAACAACAACATCCAAAGAACTGCAGACCTCACACGCCTCAGTTAAGGTTAGATGTCATATCTCCACCAGGAGAAGGAAAACTGGGCCAAAATGACCTGCATGGCAAAGAAAAAAAAGAGCTTTGCAGCTCATCTAAAAAATGTTCACAACATATCTTGATCTTTAAGACTTTGAGGAAAACATTCTGTTGACTGATGAGTTAAAAGTTGAACTCCCTAGAAGGTGTGTGTTGCTTTACATCTAGTGCAAATGTAACACCGTATTAGAGAAAAAAAAACCCATCATACCCACAGTAAAACATGGAGGTGGTAGTGTGATGGTCTGGGGCGGTTTAGTTCGTTTGGATCTGTGTACATAGCCCAAGAACAGAACCATGGTGATGATTTAAAGGTTCATATAGCAACATTTGTACAAACAAATGTTTTAAGATCAGACTAGCGGTTAGCTCTCGCCTCCAGGACCAACTAAACTAGATTTATACTAAATGAAAACACCAACAGAGTTATCTGCTGCAGGTTTATTGTTTATAACCTGAGAGAACATGAGTTCCTGACCTGTAAATCCTGATTCCTTGCACTTTACTTTACCAAAAAAATGTTTTTGCTAATACCTCTATTTAAATTAAATGCATAAAACTATCTCTCCACTTCTGCTTCCAACAACTGTGTGCAATATAATGCTACTTTTTTTTCCCTAGAGAAAATTACTTAGTTTAATATGTGAGAGATCAAAATGGTGAATATTGAGTATCGGTGAGTAGACTGTAAAAGCATTGCAGCCTATTGGACACCAGCCAACAGAAGTGGTGGGTGTTAAAAGAAAATATACATATGAAAACCAGTTGAGGATTTTTTTATTTTTTTTATTTTTTCAACTGTTTTGAGCCAATCTTCCTGATTTGGAAACCATGAATTTAACCAGTTGAAAGTTGCCAGTAAATAAAAAGAAGTCATCAAAAATCAATGTAACTTTATTCACGGTTGTCACCCGCCTCCAGTTGCTCCTTTTCTTCACGCTGTGCATGTAGGCCTCCAGGCTGTTTGCAGGCTCAGATGCAGGGAATTAGCCAGCTGTGCACACACTTTCAAACGCCACAAGTGAGGGCCCAAACATACGTGTCAGGCTGGAGGCTGGCGTCCTTCCCCTCCTCTTTCATCCCCCCCCCCCGCCGTCCCCAGACATGATAATCCCTACAGTTGCGGCAGGCAGGCGTGGAGGGGATAGATTGGAGGTCAGAGTGAGCAGGTGTGCGCATGCCGTCAGGCCCCTGCCAGAGAGCTGCAATCAGAGAGGGGCTGCAGAGAAAAGCAGCTGCTGTTTTTCGGGGGATCGGCGTGGGGGGGAAGAGTTTGAAAAGGAACGCCTATGCACTTCTGCCACCTATCTGTTAGCTTAGCTGACAGTCAGAATTCATTATTTATGCGATGGAAAACACTGAAAATACGTTGACAAAGTGCAATATTTTTGACTCAAGATCAACATAGTTGTGCCGGTAGACGGAAACTGACACATGCTTTTCAAATTCTCTGCGATTAAACACTGGAAAAGTGTGCCGTTCGTATTGAGCTCCATTAATCTTCTCAACAGCTTTCCTGTCGCTGCTAATGAAAACCGTCCACTCAGCATAATAAACCCAACACAGTGTTTTTGCAGTGCTGATGGTATTGAAAGTTACATGTGCAGTGATGTTTTTCCATCGCTTATATTTTAATTAATTTTTCATGTCTGCCAGAAATGCAGTATTAACTTAAGCAGAACGTCTTATTTCACAGGTGCCAAGTGCTTATAGCAAAGTGCAAATTGGATTTTCTATGGTGTTCTTTAAACTCTTTCTCCTCAACACTTCCAAACAGACCAGATTTGTGGACTACATGACCAATGGTTGCCTATTTACAAAGCTTTGAATTGAAAACAAGAGAATGCATGGCTTTTGAAAACATTTACAATTAAATATCTGAATTTCATTCTCCCCGAGTCACTCCTTTGCAATGTCACCTCTCTTAAACTACAGTTGCCAGTTATTTGGGCTTTACTTTCACCAGTCTGGAAACCGTTCACCACTGCAAAGTAATTCAAGCTAAGTCAGATTACATGGAGAGTATCTGCAATTTGATCTTACCACAGATTGAACCTCCACCTCTAAAAGGTTTGCCTCTTGGAATGCTATATTCTTCTCTAAATCAACTTTGACCAGCTCCTCTGTCTTTGCTGAAGTCGGTGTCTCCACAGAATAACGCTGCCACTACCATGTTTGACTGTGCCGATAGTTCTGTTCAGGGTTGATGCATTTTGCATCAAGGTGAAAATTTTACGGGTTTTTTTTGTCTCTTCCAACCGGATCAGTTCCCTTTATGTTCGCTGGCAAATTGCAAATCGGAGTCATGGCGACAGCTGCCTTCTCGTCAATCTTCCATGATTTGCGGAGCCCTTGTTACAGCTGATTATTTGAATGAACAAACTCTCTTTGTCATAAGAAGACACGCTTGTCTCTAAGTGATTTCATGCTTTAAAATGAAAACATTTCACATCTCCTTAAAAAAACCTGTTGTCTCCACTTTTTTGAATGTGAATTTCCTGCTGCCGTTTGCTCGGTTTCCTGACATAAACGAGGTCCTGTCATTGCGCGAGATACGACAAGATTCAAACACGTCTCCGTTTCTCAGAATTGATCATCCCTGGACAGGAAATTTAATGGAAGCGGGGATTTAAGGGGGGAATGCAAGGAGCACCAATCCAAATCTCAGCTTCCTCCCTCAGATATCCTCCCACAAAGTGACCTTTGCCTCGGCTCCCCCAGCTTCTTCCCAGCTGCTCCCTGGATAAAGCCCTCTGATCTGAGAGCTTATCACCAAAGTCTGCCTGTCTCTTTGCTTTCTTTGTTCCACATGTAATTACACTACATTGAAGCGAAGTGTAGTGCAGGTGAAGGCAGGAAAAATGAATGAGCTCGTCTCCTCGGGCGAGAGTGACACTGCTCGGCTGCAAAGACCGGGGGGGTGGCTTCAACTCGGTGGCTCCCAGCATGAGCGGACAAATCAAATAAGACCCCTCTCCCTCCGCTCTCGGCCTGCTCTCACTCCACCTCCCGGCTGCATCAAAAAAGGGACCTGAGAGCGAGAGTGTCTCACACTGGCACATTCAGTGGCTCGGACCAGATGGATTCTTTGTTCCGTTGCTCAAACACACATGGCTGAAACGTGGCTGTGTGCAAAAAAGAAGAAGAAAAAAAAAAACCTGACACACAAAAAAGGCACACACACGAGCGCAAGCACACTTTACCCAGCCCACAGCGGTTTAAAACCAGGATCATGATGACAGGCGGGGGTGTGAGTCTCTTGTCCTCTGTTGTGTTCACATTAGTCATATGCAAATGCACATTGTGCACAAAGAAAGACACAAATCCACCATGTCTAAATCCTCAAAGGGGACTAGTGACGGCTATTTAGCTAACGTGATTTATGAAGGTTTTTTGACCCAGTTATTGCACGGGCCATTTGTTGTTCACTTCAGGTGATTGAACAAATTGAATTTGTGTCAAAGCGCAAAATACTACATCAAATAAAAATTTATGTTCATATATATACTAGATGGTTTTTCTCAATGTTCTTGCGATCGAGTTTCCCACCTGGAGCTCTTTTCTTTTTGGTGGCACAACTATTTGACAGAAAGCGTTTGTTGTTTGCGCTTGTTGAAATTTAGCTCAGTTTTAATGAGCAAAGTGTCTGTTTCAATCTGAACTTCAGGTTACATAAATAATGCACTAATACAAAACATTTGCTTTGACAAAAAAAAAAAAAAATCCCACTTTTCACTCATGACTACTCTCACTTTGCTTCAAAGCCTACATAGCTTCTCCCATTTAATAATGGATATGCAGCCAACTAGACTCCATGTTAATGATTGAGCATTGACACAAATTGATATAGTGTAGATGCATAAGTAAGGTAATAATATTACTCATTCAGACTCTATTTGTATTGCTTTAAATGTCAAATGTTTGTTATGCAAACAATTCTAGAGTAGTTTAATTTCAATCTGGCTGCACACTGACTCACTCACTTCCCAGAACTCACTAGGATTTAAAATCACTGGCTAATATTTAACTATCCCGCACAACTGCAATTAGATGTGATTAGAGTTCATCTCCTTCTGATTTTTTTTTTAAAGTTTTTATTTGGAGCCAAAAATATTAATTCATTTCATTAGAATGCTCGTCATTCTGAATTAGTTTTTATCCAGTTTTTGAACAATAGAAAAGGCCAATAATTTGTTTTTCCTAGTTTTACTCAGCAAAAATGAACATTGCTTATGTTGTGCTAAAATTACAATTAATACATCAGTTACAGAGACTCTGGAACTTAATTCATCGCATTTATTTAAAAAAAAAAAAAAAAAAAACATCTTTCCACAGAAAGAAACGTCCCACTCCGACTTCTCAGTCATTATAGAGAAGAACAAAATGTTCACAGAGAGGAAATATGGGGGAAAAACCTCCACAAGATCTCAAACAAGACACTTTGTGGCAAATGTTAGTGTGATAATTCAGAAATGACGAATGCATAAATTGACCCACATTACTCCTTTGGTCTGGAGCCCCATGAAAGAAAATCCCTCATAGTGTGAGGATGATGATGAGAGAGTTCGGGGATTAGCCCAGGTAAACAGGCTTTTCCACGAGGGACCGTAATCTTCCAGTTTCCTGCTACAGAAGGCACATTTATAGGTCTGTGGATGGAGCCGAAGCTTTGAATTGCCAAGTACCAGATAAGTAACCTGACGGATTTAGAGAGTTTCTGTAAAAAGGAGCGATCCAAGACAGCACAAATAAAGTCCAGGGATTAAAATTTACAGTAGGCAAAAGAACCTTTGACCGGAAAGCAATAATTATGAGGATAGACACAGATAAGATACAGAGAACCAAAATGTTTCTGCTAATGAAAGGAAACAAATAGTCTGATTTAGGAAACAAAAATTATTATGGGATACAAAAATATAACGTTTAGGTTTAATTAACACTTCCTCTCATCTTTGACTTTCAATTCATGCCTTTATCTTTACAAACATTCAGCGCAAAGTTTCACAGGTCTTGGATAAATTTGAATTTTAAACTATGACAGAATAAACATCAATGTCAAAGAATTGTTCTATTAAAAAAAATACGTACGCTGCGTATTTTCAGTTTTTTGTCTTTAGGTCATTCACTATAATAAGACGAATCATATGCTTCTTTTATTGGAAAGACATATTAGACATTTTCCAGATGGCATTTTCCTGTGTGATACAAAGACGTTGATAAAACATGCATGACAGAGATGATCTCTTTTATGCTGGTAAGTCACATGCTGTGACTCCTCAGGTCCTAGACCTTAACTCAGCTGACATTTAGAATTTGATTCAATTTTGAATACCAAGACAAAAACCAAAACTACAAAAGTAAAGCATGAGAGAGGCCACCCTCTTGACCTCACTGGAAACAGGAGGAGATAAATCAGGAGATAAATTTACCTCTGAGAGATTAACCTAAGAATGATCTGGAGAGTGTTTTGAGAGGAGAGAGACGTTTGGGATTCTCCAGGTACCCCCAGAATCTGATCATGGATGGTTAATCGAGGCAGGAGTGGATGTTTTCTGATGCCATCTTTTAAAATATATTTTTTTTCAGGAAAAAACTAAACTTAAAAATCCATATTTTGTGTTTTTTGTTTTGTTTTTGTTTTTTTGATGAATTTGCTTAAAAAGAAAAAAAAAGTTCACTAACACAATTCCTAAACCTGAAATTTATCAATTTTTCTTATATTGTTTAAACAATAATAACCACAAAGTTATTAATAAAGAGTTCATTGGCAAGGAAAAAAAAACTAGTAAAGAAGACAGCAGGAAATGATGGATTTAATGGCCACGAATCGACTCTGTTCAGCATTTTGGTATTTTCAAATGCTCTGCGTGACACGAGGCCGCCGTCCTCCCTGGTTGATTCGGGAAAGAGTGTTCAAACATTTCTGACAGGAAGAAGTCAGTGACCTTTAAGCTGGAAATGCTCTGCTGGTGTTGCATCCTCGCTGTCGTTTCTCATCAGTACCGGAGGTGCGGAGCCGAGACACATCCTTTAGTGGAGGTGAGCATGAAATGCCAGTCTGTCGGCTCTGTCTGATCTTCACAGCGCATCGTGCTGTGTGCAGCAGACTCTTTCCTAATCAGCTCTCTGATCAGTTCAGTTTAATCCAACCTTCAGTGAAGCTGGATGTTTTTCTTTTTTTTTTTTTTGCTGAATTTTAGTGAAAAAAAAATAAAAAGCTGAATCTTTCAATGGATTTTTGATGTGATGCTCTTTTAAGAAATTCTTTCACATCACTGAATCATTTAACCTGTGAATGAGCTCAAATGAATTTAATCGATGACAGCACACATTTCCTTCGAGGTGGTTTCATGAAATATCGCCTTCATGACTAATTAATAAGTGGCCTGACTGTCTGGAAACTGCCAGTAATAATATCAGGAATTTCTCTGCATTATTCATTCCTGTCTGACCCCGGTCTGGCAATGAAAGGCAATATGAGAGCATCAATCAGTTTTACATTAGGATGTTTCATAAAGGAGTGCAGAAGGTTAGATCTAATGAGTTTTTTTTTTCTCCTCCTACTGGGAAGCAATTAATGAAGCTGAATAATTTCTATAATAATATACATGACTGATGTTTCGTCTAAGTTTTCATTTGGTGCATTAGTATGAGCTAACATCTGCAGCGCCACTGAGAAGTTTACCTGCATATTCATTTTGAACTTTGAATTTAAAACGCTTTTATTTCCTGGGCGAAAGGACTTAACAACTAACGACTTCGATTAAAAAGAAAAAAAAAAGATTTAAGTGCACAATTTTAAATTTACATTGGGTTTTCTCTCACTTCTGAAGGGTAAAAATTAAAAATAAAACCTATAATTCAAATATAAATATATACCGCCACCAAAATATGATTGAAATGCCTTTTGATAAGTTGCAGAATGACCAAAAGCTTTTTGGTGCAGTTCCTTTAAATAGAAAGATTTCGATAGAGGGACCCAACTTTTAAACACAGTTTGCAAATTCTCAATAGTCTTAAGATTAAAACCATTCCAGAAATTAATGTTTGCTTGCTTTCAAAAACCAGTGCAATAGTCTATTTGCTCTGACAAGTTAGCACACCCAGTGATGTCAAAGTTTCAGACAAAGCTGTCAAGATGAGACTTTGTATGGTCATGTGTGATGGTGGTAGCATCACGGTGCTGCCACCCGCACAAAGTGGGTGGAAAAATAAGGGACGCTCACCTCCTTAACTCAACAGAGCAAAAACACGACAGGGTGTTTCCACAAAGTAATTACACAAAACTGGCCTGAGAATGGAAAACATGATACAACTAAACTGAGATTCTCAAAGCCCAGATTAAATCCACGATTAATCAAGTAGACGTTATTCAAGAAATATTTATTTTAGATGTAAAAGCAATACAGCAATAATACTGTAGGCTTTTCAGGATTTAAAAATGTTGCTTAAATGAGGTGCTAGCTCCGTCCAGTTAGAACAGCGATGCGCAACGTCTTTGAGCCTTTTCACATTGAACCGGAGCGCTTTGAAATTTTAGAAATCGATAGAGGTAATGAAGATGAGGAGGACCAAACGGAGGAAGAGGAAAGAGTTGGCCGAAAAAGCTGGTGTTTGTGCTGTTGCTGCCACCTTCAGCTTCATAAAAGAACACTGTCATGTTCAGGTTTAAGTCGACGTTAGGAAACCATGCGGTTCAAAATAATTTCTATCAAATTCCGATGAGAAAATATCCAGAAACATGGCAACAAAAAGGTGTGGGCAACTCGCTAAGATGAGCGCGCACAGCTTGAGAGAGCAAAATGTACAAAAAAAAAATCAAAAATCAAAAAATCAACTTGATAAAAGAGAATAGAATTTTATTTGTTTTTCTATTGCCTTATCAGACACTGCATCACCCACAACAGTCTACTATCATTAAATAATTCACATCCAACATTCTTATTCACAAGTGGTTAGGTGATATATATATATATATAAATATATGAGTGGTTTCTGCGTGTGCTGGTGAGAAGCAAGTATCTTTAGATGTGGTTATGAAAATACTGCTTGCAGACTGCAGGAGGAGTACACACATCTGGTGACAAGGTAAGCATTAAAGATCCTCAAGTTCCCCCTGAAAATAAGTCAGGAATCTAAAAAAATTTTATCCACATTTTTTATGTATGTAAAACTCATCGCAGCCTCATGGAGCTGCTAGTCTGGCAATATTTTTCTCGCCCATAGTGCACAACAAATTACTACAATAAAGGTAAAAAAGTAAAATAAAGTCCAAGTACCATAATGGTTGGTAGAACTACATAATACAGCTCTTACATTCAATGAACTTACCATTTACTTTCAAATACTTTCCAGAAGCTTACCAGGTAATTCAAGAGGATTTTAAAGGAACTTACTGGACACTTTCCCCAAAACCTATAAAGTACTTACCAGGAACGTAGATGTTACTCTCCAGAGCATGCCAGAAACCTTTCCTGGAAAGTACCTAATAGTTACATCACTAGTAAAGTAGAAAAAATGTAAGTTAGGTAAAAATACCTAAAAGAAGTAACCAACATGTTTGAAAGGTGTAGCTGGTGATCTCCATAATGCAACCTTAGCTGGGAAATTACCCAGTTCGTTTAACGAAACTTCCAGGAAAGTGACCTCCAGAGGACTGTTTCACAAAATCTGGGATAAGAAATAAAGTCAAGCTTCATGTAGCACCATCAGTTTATCCTGGCTTTATCTGTTTCACGAAGACCAAACCAGGCTCAGGAGGTGGAGCTACTGCATGTCGAGACAGACCTAAGTTATTCAGGTGAATGCGCGTCCACAGATTTCTTCAAGAGACCAGATTTCTTCGTGCTCAATACAAACCCTGTTGCTAGAGTAGCAAGTTATAGAGGATCAATTGAGTTTCGTAATTGGCCCAAGATATACATTTCGAAACCATCCTTAACTAAAAGGACGTTATAACCTATGAAGCCTGGCTGTTAGCCTGGTCTGGAGCAGGTTAGCTTCACCATGATAACTTATGAGTTACTGCTTTTGTAAAACCAAATCTAAGCTTCATTAAGCCAAGATATCTGGAAACTCCTGGCTTAATCCACTATCCAGGTTTAGTGAAACACCCCTCAGGTTCTGAGAATAGGCTTAAGTAAACGGATGAAACAAACAAACAAACACAAAACACATATAGGGTAACAGTGTAGGGAATACATACAAGCCTCTTCTTCAATAAAAGTTAATAGTAAAGAATTTAAAAGTGATGAAAAATTCAGATGGTCTAAAAATTCTTTAAACATTTAAAAAGTACCACCATTTGAATGCTGCTGGCTCATGACGAAATAATGAATAAATATTGCGAAAGGTGAGTAAAATCTGCTGTGACCTGTGCCTGTTCACTGAGCATGATGAAGAGATTGGATCAATGCATGCATGACACTTTCCTGTTGAATCTGATGGTTAGAAATGTTACTTAACTTTAAGAACTGTGAAAATCAAACTTATATTTAGTTCACTGTTTTGGTTTTTGATATTTATAACCATTTGTGTTAATAGCGGCTTACAACCGTCGTGATTTTCTCCGTTCGAACTAAGTTTCATAAGCTACATGAGCAATAGTAAACAAGCCAAAAGTGGCTGATAGTGAAGTAATGTCTGATACTGGTCTATTTTTTAGGTGACACCACTCAGAACTTGCTGAGGGATGGCAGTGCCCCCGCCTTCACAAGCACGGCTGAGAGCAGGTCCGCCGGCCCCGTCGGGTGAAGCACTGTAGTGGGAGAAGGATCCGCATGTTTATTGTCGGAGTTTGTGGGTGCAGGACTCTTTAGAGCAGACTTGCCAGTGCCACTGCCTCCACCTCCACCCAAACTGGTCCTGCTGTTTTCCAATGTGGGGATAATGGTGCCTAGGGGAGGGTTACCCAACGCAGGCGACCCACATGGCTCCATGGTGGTTTGAGAGCAGCAAAGTAAATTATAGAAAGCTCCTCTCATCTCCCTGCTGGACAGTGTGTATATCAGAGGATTTAGGGCAGAGTTGAGCACGGCCAGAGCGATGAACCAGTCCACCTTGTAGAGGACCTCGCACCTTTGTGGGCTGCAGCCGACATCGAGCAGGAGCAGAACGAACAATGGGGTCCAGCAAACGACAAACACCCCAAGAACAATCACAACCGTCCGCAGCAGGACCAGAGAGCAGTCTGAGGGCCGGCTGCTCACCCTGCGGCCGCTGGAGGTCACCAGACGGTAAATCCTTATGTAGAGAATGATGATAGCAACCAGCAGCGCGCTGAAGACACTAATGCAGAAGGCGATGTAGCTTTCAGCGTACAGTGGCAGAACTGTGGAGCAGGAATCCAGATTGTTCAGGCAGTTCCAGCCCAGACTGGGCAGGGCCCCGAGCAGCACAGACACAACCCAGCATGCTGCCAACATTACCAGGAGTCTTCCTCGTCCGGTTGTTTCATTGGGCCGCAGACGCACCATCGTCATATGCCTCTCAATGCCAATGGCCAGGAGGCTGAAGGTGGAGGCGCTGAGGGCTACAAACATGCTTCCCTCTCTGGCCAGCCATTGCTGTGGCGTCAGGTAGAAGGTCTTACTCCCCGAGGTAAAGATATTTACCACGTAGGCCACACCGGCCAGAAGGTCAGACAGCGCCAGGTTTCCAATGAGCAAGTACATTCGGCTGTGGAAGCGCTTGTTCCTCCAGATAGCGAGCAGAACCATAATGTTCTCCAGAATGATGAGCATGCAGATGATTAGCAGGAACACCGTCTTGCAGACGCCCCCGTTGCGAGGTCGGTCCAACTTCCCCGAGTGGTTGTAGTGGTTGATGATCACAGGGTTCATCCCCTCCTTGATAACGTTCTCCATCCTGGCTTTCCCAGTCCTGAATCTTCCTCGGCCGCACAGCAGAGGGCGTCACAGCACTGGAAACAGGAGCTGCTCACCCTGGAAGTGTCACATCAGCCATCACACCACAGACCTGCCAAACAGGCCAAAATTAGTCATAAAACAGAGTTGTTGTTTTTATGTGTTTTTTTGTTTTGTTTTTTTTACAATATCCTGTGTATTAAAACATATCAATTTAAGTAAAGAAAATCTGTCAATAAACCTCTTCAGACCTGATGTTTTTCTAGTGAGCTAAAACATTTGTACTCCTCTTGATCATATAAATAACAGGGAAACCTATCTCATGTTTGTATATGCTTTTCTTATAATTCATTATAATGGACATTATGACTAAATTATGTCATTAAAATGCAGGTAACAAAATCTATACTTTTCACATAGACTTCATGTCACAACTAATCAGGTGTGAGCTCAACCTTTGAAACTGAATGTCTGCATATTTGTTGTGAAAATGTCAGAATAGATCATACAAAGTCTAGTTTTGTCTTTATTCATGTATAATTGAACTTTCAAATGCACTGGAATGCTTTTATGAACCGTACTGCTAAACATGTAACAGCGGATGACACAGTTATCAAAGCATCAGCTTTATGGGTATTTTCATGTAGTCTAACTTTTTGAGAGAAACCTGGAAGCAGTTTCAGTGTGGGACGAAGCACAGGTGGATTTTACATTTGTTACAGTAGAAGTGTGTTTTTCCTGTGCAGTGTGGCTTCCTGCATCTGGTGGTCACTGACTCCCCCGCTGCTCCCCCCCCCCACAGATTTTGTGCGGTACAGATTGACTATTTGACCTGGCAGGACAACATCACCCATTGATTCGCTGTACAGCTTGACCACCTCTCGGTGAGACTCTTTCATAAAACCGGGCAATGGCTTATTTCCTAAATCCGAGCATCCTAGATTAATTATCTCTCTATAACTGGGTCAGGGAAATTTGAGAGTTTATACTTCATCTCTGAAAAAAATTAAATAGCATAAAATAATTCTTAAATCGCAACTTGGCCATAACATGCTTATAGACAGTAACACTGAATAATTAAGCATTTGATAACATGGTCAAACTCCTGATTTAAATAGTATTTGAAGATACTTTGTAAAACATTTCTACTAGAAATACTTCAAATTATACTGAGAGCACTTTTTCTATATTACTATGAACATGAATTAATATTTTTGATGGAAAACAGGTACTTACTCCTCTCTTCTCTAGTTTCATAAAACGCTCCTCTTATGCCTGAAGCCCAAGCATTCAAATTATATATATATATATATATATATATATATATATATATATATATATATATAGTTCTGTTTAAGCCCAGAAAAATAACATATCCATTCAATTGGACACGGAGTGTGAAGGGATTGATTTAAGAAAACAGTGCCTTACTGCTGCAGAAATGTAATATTTTAACCAATACAGCTTAGGTGTGAGAGTCATTAAAACTAAACAAGTCTGACCTAAAAAGCTGAAAAAGGAGACACAAGCAGCATCAAATATCCTCACTTTGCTATTTTTTGATCTATTTTATGTTACATTAAATTAATAAATTATTATTGAAGCTAAATCAGCGTGGTGGGAAAAAAAAAAAAAAAACTGTTCAAAACAGGTTTTTCTCTTGGGGAGAAAAACACCACATCTTTAAGAACCTGTCCTAAGTTTTCCAGAAGTGCGCTCAGATAATATAGTCACACATCACAGCATATAAACATTTATTTATTCCACTATCAGGCTTTATTTTTCGGGAACAACCTTACCTTTCTAAATGCCTAAATCGCAGTAGAGCAGCGAGATTTGCAGAATGTCTGTGCGAACTGCAGTAAATTTTAAAACGTGGCTCCGGTCCAAAGTGAAGTCAAAAGTCCGTATTTTGAACTTGTGCACACACGAGCGTCGTATAGTTCATTATTATCCCGAAAAGATCCAGAGTGAATCCTCTTGTGGAAGTTTTCTGTTTCCCTTTGCGTACAGTGACTTCTCAGTCTGGATAACTCAGCCCACCCTCCTCCTCCTCCTCCTCCTCCTCGCTGCTCCAGCTGAGGCGGGATCTTCCCTGAAACGTTTATTCCTTTCAGCTGTGAGTCAGGAGGTACAAACACTCTGCGTGTCAAAATGAACTGTTTTGAAAGAGATGTACCAAACTGTGGTTACGTATTTGGTCATGGTCATTCTGTTGATTCTCAAAATAAAAGGATCTTGAATAATTGCTTAGCTTAACCAGAGAACAAGTTATTACTATGCCATGTTATTGCCACCACACTTGTCCCAACACATATGCCCCTCGGGCATTTTGCACTCTGGTAATTTCGGTCTGAATGATTTTATATAACCAATAATTTCATCTGTTTGTTCGTGTCAGTGGATTCATAAATTATTCATAAAGTTTTGCAGCAATTTTTGATGTAGGCAATATGGCTCTCTCCCCAGGGTGTGGAATTACCTGGAGGGTTCACCATTTTTTTTTTTTTTTTTTTTTTTTGTAGCATAAACTGCAGGTAAACAGGTTATATGTTATATGAATTTACTTAAACTGACTTTCAAAGTTTGGATTGAGTCATTTTAGAGCTTTTCTAAAGAGACTGACTTTTCTCAAGCTTGCCTAATGGGTTATTAGTATCCTACAATAAATGTAGATTTCTTTAAAGGTTTTATCCAATTTTAAATAATTAATAAAAAAATCATTTGTTGCTTTGTCAAACATTTTAACAAGAGCCAGATCAAACCAGAATTTAAAGTTGCCCCAACTCAAAAAATGTTATTAAACTGTCCTTTCTTAATTTTTGAATGAGCGGGCATTCACTCAGAAAGTCAAAAACTCAAATCAAATGAAATCAAATTGTCAGTCATCCTAAAATAAAAATAAAAAAATCACCAAATTTTTAAGGTACCATTTGGTCTTTGTTTATTAGAAAAAGGAGAAAAAAAAGTGTAATAAAATACAAATATTTTTCCTGACCATGTTTTTTTTATTACATTCAGCATGTTTCTCTTGGCTCCTCCAAGAGCTTTATCTTCTCAACTCATAACCTAAGAAGTTGGGAATCCACGTTTTCTTTCTTTTTTTTTTCTTTTTTTTCTGTGATATGTTGAGTCATTGTTTTGTTCGTAGTTTAAATAAAAGATTTCTTGGTCCCTTTGGTACTTTACAGTGTGAGATAGGTCTGACCTCTTGCATTGGAGCCAAATGAAAAGGATGGGAGGAAATGAGTTATTCCTTTTTTGTCCTTTTATGTACTGTTTGAAACAAAGTCATCTGTAAAAAAAAAAAAAGGAGGGGGGAGGAGGGCGAAGATAGCAGGTCACCGGTGTCATGTTTTAAAAGTTTTGGTGTGGATTCACTAAGCAGCCTGTTGAAAAGCGTATGATGCTGATATTTATCAAACTGTAAAGTTTTGAATAGCTGCAGCTTGATTTGAGGTATAGTGAACATCTGAAGACGTAGACGTATGATGAGATACTTCTACGTATCTCATCGTAGAGAGATACGTAGAAGTTGATTGGAATTATTCCAATCAACAAGGAATAATTCTTACTTGTTGATTGGTAGTAGTGGTTACTTGGGAGCTTAATGTGGGAGCAAAATATTTATTGGTAAGTTGTCTCCTTGATAACTAATCTCAGCGGTGGTGTAACATCAGAGGTAAGCAGAGTTTTGCTCTTAGGGTGAGCGATGGACCCTTGTGGGAGCTGAGCCAGTTCCAACTCCCATAACTCCCAGTTCTACTTATTGTAGAATGAAGTTGAGTAACGGAGAATGAGCAACAAGGAGTAACTGGAAGCATTATGATAAGGAAAACTGTTTACAGAAACTACTAATGACACTCTGGCAGCTGAGAGTTCCTACTGCTCTTTTTAGGCAGTGTGACTGTCGACACGCTGCTTATTGAAATACGTGATAGCAGGTGTTTGAATCCCCTCCAGTTGGACAAATCCAATTCATCGGGTGGGAAGATGTGGAAGAAAGGAAGAGACAGATTGTGCATTTGTTAAAAGTCAGCAGGAAAATCACCTTTAAAAAGACAATGTGATATTGAGGGAGTGTTCCTCTTAAACGGAGATCAAAACATTCACAGGAGCCGAAAGATGACAGACCACCTATCAGAACAGTCAAAGTTCACTACATGATCACTGCCAACATAAATGTGAAATGAAAATATAAAACATGCACAAACAAGATCACACAAAAAACAGGTGTTTTATCAGATTTGGTTGATTTGTTGACATCAGGAACACATTTAATATGTGAACCAAGCAACTCTGTTTTAGCGATGCAGTCAAAGTGAGGTGTCGTTTGTGTTGATCACACCGTTGGAAATGATGAGGAAACTGCTTGGTGAATTAGTTTCCTCATCGGGAAACAAAAGGTGTCCTGCCAGAGATGACAGACTCATTACAGCCAATCTGATGACCAAACATGGAGAAACAGCATTCAGCTTCCATGAACAACAAACCTGGAACAAACTTCCAGAAAACTGCAAAACAGCCAAAACACTGAGTTCCTTTAAATCTGGATTAAAAACTCAGCTGTTTAGAGTTGCTTTTGAGACATAATCATGAAACATTAATCAACAATCTGATGTGTAATGATGACAAAATGTAATGTTTCTGACTGTGTTTTTGTGTTTTTATGATGTAAAGCACTTTGAAATGCCTTGCTGCAAATAAGATTTGATTTGATAATTTTATGAAACCATTTGCTCATGAACACCAACCCTTGTGACGGAAAGACAAACATACAATGGCAGAGAAAAAGGCTCACGTCTTTGTTTCAGCACATATAGTCTGTTGTTGTGAAACCAGTTAGAGTGCAGCTATTGCAACATATAAAACCCTTCTAACTTCCTGTCATCATTTTTAAATACTCAGACTATTTGACAGCATTTGCAGCCAGGAAGGTTCTCTCAGTCTAAACATAAACCACAAGTCTTTTTAAAGAAATCACATTTTCAACATCTGTCCTGCTCCATCGTTTCTTGAACAGTCTGTTTTTTGAAGAACAAATTGGACGCTTTAGTCTTGCCGGATAAGAATTGGAAGTCTAAACTTGTACATTTTGACAAAATTTGAGCTAGAATGACAGCAGCTGCACAATAAAAAAGGCATCAGAAAAAGCACAAAATAAAGCTTCCAAAACTCACAGATGGTGGTTCTGATAACTCATGATGCCTGAGAAAACGAAGCTAAAAAAAATATCGCAACCCATATATGAGTTGTTTGGAAAGAGCGAGAAAGGTTTATTTACTTTTTGTATTTTCAACTCCTGACAAAGTGCTTATATTTTTGAACTTCTCCATCAATTTCATGTTTTCTGTTTGCTGTTGCTGCTTCATTGAAAAGAGCTTGTGATTGATGACAGTGCTGATTGATATCAGACGTAACAAATATTGATGAAAAAGAAGCGAGGTTGGTGAGAGCAAAAAAGAAGAGCTGGCAGGTTTTTCTGACCTCTTCTTCCTTGTGGCATCACACTTTGAAGGGTCCCAGGCAGCTTAGCCCACCTAAATCAGGCTGGTGCTGATTAATGAATAACCCTCAGAGCTGTTGACCTAACCCTGACACTCTGACAGCCCATTTATAACAGCATAAATACACTCCCAAAAGCCTCAAATGTATTTTTTTAGGAGCTGGACCCAGAACTTCTGGATGTTTGATGGTCAGTTAAAGAAAAAAAAAAAAAGATGGACCAGAGGAGGGAAAAACTGACCTTGTATCAAAGTTTCTGTAACAGTTACACCAATAATGCCCTGTACTGTACATGTGTGCATGTGAGCTGCAGGACTGGGGAGGCAGGGCATGCTGACGCACACTCTAATGGTGAGTAAGATGTTCAGGAATGCAAAGTGCAGTGGGAAAAGAACAAGAACTGTGGTAAATGGAAAAGAAAGGCCTCAACCCTCACCCATCCCCTGATTTTTACCCTCAGCATTAAAAAAACGGTGGTGCATCAGCCATCAGACACACAGAAACATCTTAAATGCGCTTTTTAAGGGACGACGGACCAATTTGGACAATGTCCTTCATGTTTTAGATGTAATCCGTGCACCAGCACACCTGAATCAAATGAATGCATTGCCTCCTCAGCATACAATTAAGTGCTGGTAATCACTCAGCTGGGACAAAGAACCTAACTTCTGAAGACGTCTCGTTTTTTGACTCTAATGACATATTGGAGGTTGTGGGACAGACACGAAGCCTAAGGTCACCATGTTGTGAGGGTGTGTCTTCCTGAACCGACAAGTACATTAAATGGCATCGTGAAGAAAAAAAACATCATTACAGCAACAGCTTAACATATTAGCTTCAAATTAGCTCTAAGACAACAAAATCAACATTTTGGAGTGATCGTCACAAAGCTCTGATCGCAGTTCCATACATAATATTAATCCCGCAGCCCAATGTGACCACTGGCTGATTGCAAGCTGCAGCACTGATTTTACTATCATTTGCAAATTTACTGTGAGCATCATCCCAGATCACATTAAAACAGTGATTATTATTGATTCTGTTTGGATGTTCACAGCCTCTAGTCAGGATGGATTGTGCTTTAAAGAGAACTAGCATGTACTTACTTGTATTATGATTATTTGCTTTGACCATTTTATGTTTCTTTATTTTAATTCTTCGTCATTATTGTTAATAGGGTTTCGTTTAGCAACATTCAGCCAATTTCCTCCATCTTCGTAATTAGTTCAGATTTAAGGATGCCATACCTTAAATATATGGCATCCTTATGTCCTGTGTGTGTGTACTTGTTTATATTACCACGCAGGGTCCTGAGGCTAATGTTTATTAGTAGGTTTCACTCTCCTTGATTTTAAATTTATTTCATTGGAGCTACACAGCACCAAGAATAAATTACTACAACAAAGTGACTCAGTCTATTGCAACGTTATCTGAATCTCCAGTACCTTCACGTTCTCTGCTAAATGGAGCTTCTTACCTCATTGCAGGAGGTGGCGAGTGAAGCTGAGGCCTGATGGTTTTATCTGTAGGGCCGAGGTGCTGCTGCCGGGTTATCAGCAGCCGTCTGAAATCTTTTAAGACACAAGGTGACTGCATGTCACAAAAACCGCCGCACAGGCAGTGGGTGCAGGGACGGCCGTGCTGCTTCCTCCAGATAACGTCTTTATCGGGATTCATCGCCAAGTTGTAGCAAAAACGATGCTCAGATGGAACCTGGAAGAGGGAGGGATTTCCCATGTATATCTAAATAGGTTAGTCTCGTTGGGGATGAAGAGCTTCAACATGGACATTTGCCTTTTCTAGCTCTGAAAATGGATGTGTGAGGAGGTAGGATCTGGAACTGTGAGGAGTTTTGCCGGACTGCATCCTGTTTGTAAGCACATTTCAATTAGGAAGTTGGCAAGGCTGAGAGATTTTCCAGTATTCCACTTTTCACCTTAAGTTGTGATAAAACACAGCCGCATGTCCAAACGCCTGATTGCGGCCCCTTATCTTTGCCGCGTCAACGTGGTTTTTCTCCCACAATCAGTCTGGAATGTCAAGATCTGTATGCTGTTATTTATTTTCTTTATGAAAAGAGCCTCAAACTCTAAATAGTTTTCAAGTCATTTCTTGGCCAAAATACATTAAAAATAACTCTGAGCTGGCTTATGTAAACAATCATGCCCTTTTTTTCCTCAGAACCGCCTCTCTAATGTCTGGGAAAGAACCCTGTGTGTGTGTGTGTGTGTGTGTGTGTGTGTGTGTGTGTGTGTGTGTGTGTGTGTGTGGGTGTGTGTGTGGGGGTGTGTGTGTGTGTGTGTGTGTGTGTGTGTGTGTGTGTGTGTGTGTGTGTGTGTGTTCATCTGTATAAGTAGAGTGCCAGCATTAGACATCTTGTTGGGGGGTAAAACCTGGTAACAGAGTCACATTACGGAGAGCTTTTTTTTTTTTTTTTTTTTTTTTTTTAGTTATAAACAAAAGGAATCTACAGCAACTTCAGAAATGATTTTTTTTAGAGAAGACATCTTGGTTTTGTTTATTTGTGTTTTCAAGTTCCCTTAACACAATAATTATTTTACTGAAGGCAAATCCAAAGACATTTAAGGCACACTGAGTAGACGGGCTATTATGCATCCTTTCCCAAGCATCTATGCTGGCTATTTTCAGAAGTTAGATGTTGTATGAGAGACTTGTCTCCTGCACTGAACTATGAAGGCACATGTTTCAGCAACTCCAATTAGACACCAGCCTCCAAGTCCAGCTCAGTCAAACTTTCCGAGTCCCGACCTTCTCTCCAAAACCACCACTGCCAGCTCTAAGCATAAGCAACAACAACATGAGAGGGATCTGTTGTTTGTCTGAAACAAACAGGTTGATCCAACCTCGATTTTCAATGCTACTCTCATCCTTTAACTCCTAATTATTTTATATTTCTAAACTTTGTTCCATGTTTGCCAATTGGAAAATGTGCTAAAGCTGTGTGCAGAAGCAGAAACAAACTTCCAGCAACTATAGTGTTTAGATGTGGGGCTATATGATGTGATCATAAGCAGTTGATATTTTACCTTTAAGTCAATTACTCAACTGATTAGTATCAATCAGATTGATTTTTCCTTGAATCTAAATCTGATGGTTAGAAGGTACCAAAACCGAAGCAGTCTTCTCTTCTCTCGTATGATTTCTAACTAAAAGAAAAAAAAAATTAGTTTGTTTTGGAAAATGTTTCACAGTGGCTAGGGTCTGATTACATTATATTATGGTCAAATTATGTCATTATTTCTTCATTATTGCAGACTTTGATAGAATAAACTTGCCTATGTTAGTGCACTGAAGGTGAATTCCCAGAGATGCGACTGCAAGGGAAAGAAAAATACTTTATTAATCCCGAAGGGCAATTAAATATAATAGTACAAAACATCCCTTCTCCAAATTGTTTTTATTAATCAAACCTGCAGCAGTTCATGTTGCATCTAATTAGCTTAGAAAAAAAATAGAGCTCAGATCTTGTGATGAGCTCATTGTTCAATGTTATTCCACACAAGCATGAGAAGCATCAGGACTTGCCATTTGTTGTGGTCAGTGACTAATCTAACAGCTGTTAGTAATGCAGGCTAATGCTAAAAGTTAGGTATTTATTTGCATTATACCCATTCTAACATGACTGAAGCAACATCTGGACTAATAAGTAGTTTAGTATTGAGCAACACTTACGATCAGGTGTAGATCTTTCACAAGTACAATAGAAAACATTTAGCAAATATTATAACTACATTCTTTTATAAGTCAAATATATTTAAAATGTATGTGACTGACTTTGAATCTGTATGATTGGACTTACTTGAGCATTTATTTTTGCTTAGACACTGGATCTGTTTGTCTTGTAAAGATCTTTGAGATATTTGTTTTATGGCACGACACAGTCCAAATAACTTGAACTGACTTGGACGTGAGCTCCAAAGTGAAGAAATCTGCTTCTATTTAAGTAGCAGCAGTCAAACAAATTTTCAGAGTAAGGATATTCCTCATACCCAACCCAAGCAATGCAACAAATATAAATATGTAATCCTTTTGTGTGTCATATTAAAAGTTACGTAGGCTTGGGAAAAACATCAATGAGCAAGAATGCACATTGATATTTCATGCGCATTCTTGCATGCACATGAAATATCAATGACAACCGAGCTTGGTCTCACCCGAAAGACGATTACATTTGATGCATACCATTTGAGAGGCCAAAGCAGCAAATAATTGCCTTTATGTATGGGACTGTCTGCAACAAAAAAAAAAAAAGCATTTGAAGAGGAAGGAAAAAGTAAACTCTCAGATTCTGATGCCTGGATGAAGAGGAAGTTAAAGCTTTTGACTACAAATAGATTGCATCACTAGACTGATTGTAAATACCTATGTTTATGGCCTTTAGATTAACAAAAATAATCATATTTAGACAAAGTGTTTACTTAGAAAAATCCTAATGTGCTGTGGCTAGTATGTAACATCTACTGTTCAAGAACTCCACATTGGCTTAGCTGCAAATAATCCATCTTCTTTACACCCTTGTCCCTCAGTGGGGTCAGGAGGGGTGCTGGTGGCTATCTCCAGCTAATGTTCCAGGCAAGAGGCAGGGTCCAGTCTGTCGCAGGGCAACACAGAGACACACAACCATGTCTTTGGGAGGAAACCAGGGTACCCAGAGAAAACCCACGCATGCACAGGGAGAACATGCAAACTCCATGCAGAAAGACCGGGGCCAGGAATCGAACCCAGAACCTGCTTGCTGCAAGTCAACAGCTCTACCAGCTGCGCCACTGTGTAGCTGCTGTGATTAATAAAATAAAGTTAAACATGCGTCATTAAAGTCTTATGTAAGCTGGAAATGCAGTACACATGACTCACATTGTGGGCAGTGTGCACAAACCCTTATGGACTTGTGCCATCTATAAATTGAAATATAAAGAAAAACATTGAGGACTTTGGACTTTTATGCTCATATAAAGTTTTTCTTTTTTTTAACCACCGCCTAAACAATATAGAGTGAATATGTGAAAAAATGCCCATCCATCCATCCATCCATCCATCCATCCATCCATCCATCCATCCATCCATCCATCCATCCATCCATCCATCCATCCATCCATCCATCCATTTTCTGTATACCCTTGTCCCTTAATGTTGTCGGGAGGGTTGCTGGTTGTGAACAAATGTAAACTACATAAATGTGTGATAGAGAAAGTCATGACTTGTTGGCTTAAAGAATGTTGGACTAAAAGACAGATTGATCATAAATATATATAAAAGGACATAAATACTTAAAAAAACAGATATCACTTTTAACCTTTTTACCTTTCAATATCACTTTAAAATCCTATATTTATTTTAGACATTTACCAAAGCTATTTAAGGTGTGTCTGCGTGAAAATTTGCCACAATATTTAATTCCCCCAAAGTACAAGTGCATCAAGTGTTTTTTTTGGGGGTTTTTTTCTGGGAAATTATAAACAAGAATGTTAGAAGATAAACACTGGGCTTTCTTTTCCTCTGTCCCACAGTACAGAAGAGTTGGAGTATGTTCTCATGGTAAATGGCCTGTGCTTGTATAACGCTCTACATGCTCATGCGTAGCCTTGGTGTGGGAGCTGTTTTGAATCAAACGATGCTCGTTTGTGAATGAATTACCCGGTGAATGGCGACGAGCCGATTTGACGGCCTCTGACTATCAGTAGTCTCCATGGTCATGTTTTACACAGCGATGCCTCACAATAAGAAAAGCTTGATAGAGATCTGCAGAGGTAGTAAAGACCAGTGGGTGGCTGCTCATCCAGTAACAACAGTGAGACGTGCCGACCATCAGACTCTGACACCCTAAAGCTCCCAGGCTCCAGAGACATGCAGGTTTAAATAAAGGCTGACAAAACACACTTCACATCTCATTAGTCAGGGCCACAGTGACATCTGACTGGGAGCCTAGACAGTCCCGCCATTTAGACCAATCAAATTGTATTCCAGGCAAAGCTTGCAAGTCAGACATATTTTAGGTAATATCTGTGGGGTAGATTTATTTAAAAAAATGATTTCTGTCTTTGTTTCTAAAACAAATAACCCTCATGTTGGGACTGATTTGATAATAGGAATAAGAGCAATAACCTTTATTTAACCAGGTATGTCCCATTTAGATAAAAAAAGATCTCTTTTCCAAGAGAGACCTGGCCAAAACTGACAGTGTACGAACAAAAAAACACATTCGAGCCAATGAACATAGACATAGATACATAGTTATATAAATATACATACATTTTCTCATTTGAGTCATATTCCACACCTTGATGCTGCTTTAAATTTAGTTAAAATATTGCTTTACATATATATATATATATATATATATATATATATATATATATATATATATATATATATATATATATATATATATATATATATATATATATAGTTTCAACTCTGTAAATTAAAAAACACTACCGAAAATCAACATTTAAATATAAGGTGTTTTGCTCCCTTGTTCTTGATCTATTTTAGAAACTATCATTGGAGTCTGCTCATCACTGCTTAACATTACTTAAAAATAGATCAAATCAGTTTGTAACAATACATTGAATGGATCTGTAGTTGAGGTTTGGTTACTTATTATCTATTTGACAAATTTCTCCATTTCAGACATGAAAATAACTAAGGGAATGTTATTGTGATGCCAAACCGCATTAAAAAGATGAAGCTGTAACTGATAGCTGCCCTGTAACTCATGAAACTGATTTAAAGGAAAAGTTTTGGAACTGTAATAAAGATTAGGTTTTTTTTTTTTTTGGTGGGGGGGGTTCTACTAAATCACAATTTGCACATATAAGAATATTAATATTTTTCTTGTGAAAAAGTGTCTGCAGTCCAGAAAATATATATTTTTTGAATGCATAAACTTGATATCAAAATGAATAAGCCAGTTGAAAGACATGCCATGCAGTGGAAGCCTTTACATTGTATTGGATTTATACTAAACCAAATGCCTGAGGAGCTGCATGTATCTAAAAGAGCATGCATGTTGTGGCATCCAGTTAGTCATGGAATAAAAGCACACAGGGTTACTGTCGATGCAATATGTTTCCAAGGTCCTCAGCGTCTGCTGGGCATATGGTGCCGCACGTCGTCTGGTGATTTATACACACAGCAAGACACACACACGCAACATATGCAGGCACATATTTGATTTCATGGCCTGCAGAACTGTAACCCACCTGTGTTTATAGGTTTGAAACGCTATGATCCACCACAGCGCTAAGATCATAACAGTCAGCGCCGCCTCCCACGTGTCCTGCTCTCTCATCTGTGACTACACGGTGGGACCTCTGGTGGTGCAACAGCAACATACTTCAACGCTTGATGAGAAAGAGTTGCTGTGAGGTTTATGGTTTGTTTATTGATGGAGTGTGAGGGGAACAAGGGGAAGGATAGGAGGTGGAAGACCTTGTCAAAGGTTAAACAGAGGGAATGTGGTGTGAAAATAAATGAAACAGGCCGCCAGCCTTGCCTGCTTTGTGAAATCATTGTTTCCAACAGCTTTGTGTTTGCACTGGTCCACCACAAGCCTAGTATTGCTCCAGCATCTCTGAAAGAGCTAAAGTAAACCTGACATTTGCACACACACACGCATGCACACACACATGAGTGCTTACAAAAAGTGCCCTCGCCTTGGACGTCCAGCCATTTTCCCCGGAGTCTTTAACAAAACAATCAAACCATTCTTACAGGAAAGTGAATATAAATATCAGACACAGCCATCACTTTTTCAAGCCGTGATTCTCAAGCTGCTTAAGCATAATCTGGCTCCTCGAAATGATATTTATACCAACTGAAATGTTATAAATGATGAGGGAGAAATGACTCCAGTCTTGTGGATTTATTTTTGAGTCTGTCTTACGATTTTAATCCTTGAGGAACAGTTTGATCCTAGTTATCAGCCTGACCACTCTATCAGAAAAACAAGCAAAGGAGATGGAGTGAAGAAAAACATTGTGAAGGGTGTATTTTCCAGAGCTGTTGCGCCTGCTGGAATCCATTCTCCTGCCTTGCAGCCCTCACCCTGCTGAACTGTTTTTTGTGGATGAGGACCAAAAGATAAAGACATGACCTCTCGGTGGACTTGCTGCCAACCGCCATGAGACTGTCTCCACAAGGGCACTTGCAGATATCACAAGCCGATTTGGAGCATTTACGAGCGCCAACATTTCTGTTGGGAATGAAACACGAGCTGGGTTCAAGGAAAATCATCTAAATTACCTCCTTGTAAAGAAGCTGATTTTTGGGAACTCATCTTGTTAAATTATACTTCCGGTACTGTGCAAAGAGCTTGTACTTCATCCGTTTAAATCTTGATAATTTAAAGGACCGAGACCCTGTGAACCTGTATTATATTTGTGACACTGTATCCAGCCCTTTATGACTGTATGGTGGTGAAATGAGGTGAGTTATGATTGCAGGTTAACTCTGGATGTGAACAGAAGGCTGTTTGTCTGCTGCGTCTATGGCACATGTGTGTACACTCACCGGCGAGTCTTCGATGTGAAAGGCCCATGTGTCTTAGAGTCAGTTACTTTCTTAATTATACCACTTACAGGCTTAATTCACACTCAGGCTCTTGTATGAGGTTTGAAAGAAAAAAAAAAAAGCCATCACTGCAAGGAAATCCTACCAACAGAAAGTCGGCTGTGTGAGGGGAATTGGACACACTTTTAAGGTTCTTCTTTTACCTTCTTTGATCCTTTAGACAGCGTTGTGGCATGTTTACTCTGAGTTAGCTGAATATGTTTTAATGCCATTTCCACTCGTCGGCTACTTTTGAAGCAAACTAGGCCCAAAAATGGTATTGGTTGAGGAAACCAGCGGCTTGGCCGGGGAATTTACAGAGAACAGGGAGTGATATGGAGGGCTTGGAGGGTGGAGGGAGTCTAAAACAGGACAGGGCAGAGCTGCACACATCTTTCCACTCCTGTGTTTTTATTACAGTGTGTTGCGTCTCACAGGAAGTGCCCTCCACAGTTTCTATAAAAACTTCTTGTTCAGAAATATTTCACGATAACGAGAAAAAGAGGGCACGCACAAAGTTTGGAGTAAACATGTCTTTTCCACTCAAAGGGTTTTCAATTTACTTTGAGTTATTGTGAAAATAAGAAATAATAAAAGGTGAGGAGTTGTTGGGACTTTTTCACAGCCCCTTGCAAAAAGTTTTCATTTATTTTATTTATTTAACCTTTACCTAACCAGGTAAGTTATTAACAACAAATTGTTATTTACAACAATGACCTGGCAAAAACAACTGATGTGTTTTTTTTATTTTTTTTTTATTTTATTTTTTTGTGATCTCCTGAAATAGAATCACACAATCTGACACGCAACGGTAAATTGCAAGGAAAAGGGTTTATGGTTCTCAGTTTTTATTTTTTATTTTTTTAACTTTGGGTGTTTTTGTACTCAGTTAAATCTTCTGAAATAAAATCCAGTCCCACAAACTGCCTTCAAAAGTACTCTAATTTGTACTTGGAACCAACATGTGTGTGTTATTATTGTTATTCTCAGTATAAAGACAAAAGTTTTCTGTCAAGGTTAGGATATAAAACAGTTAGACTATAAAACAAAATGACCAAGTTTTTACTTATGAGGTACTGCCGAATCCTTTATCCCAAAGCAGAAGGAGAATGGCACAACGGTACTAACACATAGCCTTCCATCTAGACTGATGCAAGGAGAGCATCAGTCAGAAAAGTAGCCAAGATACCAAAGTTTACTCTGGAGGAGCAGAAATCCACAGTTCAGGTGCCACAAACTGTCTACCAGACAAATTCAACCGCTATGGAAAAATGATATGTGACATGATCCAGTGGTGACACGCTGTGCTCAGTTACTTGCTTTTCAACACACTCATGGAAAGTTATCGACTTTGACTTGGAAGTTTTCTGGCAGTTTCTGAGTTGAGGAGCATGCAGGGTAAATCTGGAGAGATGCAGAGGAGGTTATGTTGCATGAAGTAACACCAAGAAGGTCTGCCTGGGAAGTAATTTAAATTAATCTGCCTGGCAACTTCTAGGACATTGAGACACAAGCCTCTCCTTATAGTATGCTCTTTAAGTACCATATGAGGTTTTATTCCACGAGGGGCGGCCATGTTCCTTTCTGCCCACAATTAGCTTTCCCCTGAACTGCGACGGTAAAGTTTACTCCATGGCTCATGTTCATCAGTATGAATTAAAACGTAATGCAAAAGTGGATAAATGTGTCACAAAGAGCAAAAAAAGTTGTACAGGGACCAGCAAAACTTTGAAAAAAAAAAAACATATGACATCTAATCTGGAAAATAGGATACACCATAAAATTTGGAAATGCTTGCCACACTTTTCAGATTCTTATCTATGAAAATAAATTAAACATATAGCATTTTTCCTTCCATCTCCCATGAAAAAACATATATATAAAAAATACATATTTTGATTGCAATGTTAGAAAATTTATTTACAAGGCACAATAATATAACAATAACTTGTTTATTTAAACTACGCCTATGCTGATTTCTTCATTTCTCCTCTTCTAGGTGTACGTCTTCAGGTTTCTTTGACATTAAACACATCCTGTGCTGCACAGGCCTCTGCCCACAGCCAGGAATCTAACGCTAACTTCCACGAGCCCACATGAAAAGCATTACAATACATGGAAACACAATCCTCTCGAGTCTCATTATATCACCTGCTAGCGTAATAAATCTTGTTGCCTGAATTTCTTGGCAAGTAATAACGGCATCAGCCTCGATAACGCCTCGCTGACAGTTGATGCATCATTACTCAAACATGTTGGCCAGTGTCTGTTTCAGATAAGAAGTGGGTCACTTTGGTCATTTCCTTCTCCGTGGACGACGTCGTTCCATTTCTGAGTCATTTTTTTTTCTTCTCACAATTAGAGCCTTGTTTATATAGGATGTTAGGTTGAAAATGGCAGTTCGACATGACAGGGGATGGGGAGGGGGACTCGCTGTTTGGGTCACTGTGGCCTAATGGCCTCGTGTTGTTTTGCTGTCCTTTCAGTGTCTCGGTGTAGGGGGGCCAATCCAAATGGAAGTCCTAAATCCTAGTTAATCTTTCACATCGCTGGGAAAGCTGGGTGCTTCACAACCACCCTATCTGATCATCAGCTTTCCTATGGTTCGCTGTCTGCTGCTACTCCGCTGAGACACAAACATCCTGTCTAGGGAGGGAGCGGGAAAAGAAAGGGTGAAAGAGAGCAAACAAAGTGAAGGTACTGACCAGAATGTCAGAGTTACACTAATGTACACTCCGACTCACAAGTGTTCTGGGTTGGATTCAAGTCTTTAGCTTGGACTCATCCAGACTCATTAAGTGGGACTGACACCATGAGCAAACAATAGAAGTATACTGGTTTGGAATCCAGTTCACTGCTTATGATCTCCCTTCACAATAAGAGAAAGGTATTTTCTGCAAATATAAAACCAAGAACTTATA
The DNA here is from genome assembly GCF_051168715.1 of Poecilia mexicana. NCBI lineage: Eukaryota > Metazoa > Chordata > Actinopteri > Cyprinodontiformes > Poeciliidae > Poecilia > Poecilia mexicana. Next base: position 11,638,872 of record NW_028263373.1, read on the forward strand.
AAGTTATGCTATGGTAACCTCACAAAAGTCCTATGGATGTGCAAACTATTGAACGAATTATGCTCAAGACAGCATTGCCCCCTTGTGGAAAGGTAGTTGTAATGCTGCAATTACCAAGCCAATATTATTTTGTGGAAAATAGATATGAAATCATTTGTCTGAGGCACAGATTAGACATCTTAATTCATTATCTCAAAAACTACAACTTAAATTATAAAAACAACTATTCATCTGGAAGTCCTACTTGTGCCCAGACACTAACCTCCTGGCTGATGTCTTCAGATATTGCTTCAGTATTTCCAAATTTTTATCCTCGTGATGCCATGTGTTTAGTCAGCAGCACCAGTTCCTCCAGCTAAAAAAAAAAACCTCAACTGTATGGATTGTTATGTAAGATTTTTCAATATGACTAGATGTCACTATGGCAGAACACATTGAGAATGGATTATAATTTTCTTCAGCTGGCATCTTCTCAGGGCCTTTAGCTTTTGTTCTGGGACTGATACACACATCTCATCCTAAAATGTGATTTTCTCTGGGAGAGAACCCATCTCCTTTCCAAATATTATGATTAATGGGCATCCCATTGGTGTTTATACTTATATATAATTGTTCAAACAAATAAATGCACCTTCTGGCATTTGCAGATTGTTCCGAATGACGAACCAAACTTGCTTGAGATACACATTTCTATTTCTGATATTTTGGCTGATTTCTTGCAACCATCCCAAAATTGTACTCAAGGGAGAAAATGTGTTGACGGTGGGCCTCCATTTAACTTGAATGTTGTGAATTGACTTGTTAGAAGTTTACATCATGAAATTGTCACCTGGATGTTTCCAAATTCTTCGAACGTGTAGCGAAATCCTGATGAGAGTAAACTTCTGACTTCGAAGGCAGTCATAAAACAGCTCTGAAAAAGATTTTTTTACAGTCATCACTCTGGCATTTTCAAACTGTATTTTACTGACCGTGGAATAATCCACAGTAAATTACAGTATTAAAGTATTTTAAATTTGGATGATAATCAAATGAGATTAGAATTTCTGAAAACATCCACCGAACCCAGCACACAAAACAATAAACTCCACCTTTAAATTATAAGATGAAACTTTGAATCACGCCAACCAGTTTTAGCATCGTTGGCCACCTACATTTTTTGGGGGGGGGGGATTCTGGATGGCATCACTAAAATCACTACCATGACAAACAATCAATTTAAACTTCCGCTGGGTGTAACAAACAAAAAAAAAGTTCCTTATTTTTCGGAGTGCTTTGGGAATGTGCTAATTGTTTCAAACAGGGCTAATATAGTTATGGTGCTTGTTTGACCTGGACAAAATGATCATTTCAAAACTGCATTTTGTGTTTATTTAAATTATTTGTGTCTAATAATGCAGCGTCTGTTGATGTGAGACATTTATGTGTAAAAATCCTGTTTCTATTTTGTAACATGGAAAGCTAATGTCAATACCAACATTTCTTATGACACATCATTCCTCATGATGTCATGAGAAATGTTGTGCCACTGGTATACTTGTACCACTAGATCACATTGTTTGTGACCTCTGAGGCAAGTGTATGATATCTTCATTTGTGACAGATCCTAGTGACAGCAGCTCAGCGGTGACTCACACCCCAGACACAGGAAATCACTCAAGGATGTAAACCGCAGCCGCAGTATGGCTGGCCGTTGTTATGATCTTCTTGGGCCTCAGTGTTTTCTAGGTCTCCTTTTCTGAAATAACTGATTTTGTCATATGTTAAAATAACAAGTAAACTCAACAAAAATAACTTGCTTCATTGTTTATCTCTTAAGCGAAGCAACTTTTCCAAACAAATATGACTGGACATTTACATGTGCTCACCATGGACATGAATGTCAATCATTTTACACTTGTGGTCAATTATTTAGGATTAGTTGCATGTGTTTGAGTATATTGAATATTTCTATTGATCCAAACAGACATAAAAAATATATATACACATTAGGACACATACATACATACATACATACACCAATGTGTGTATGTGTATGTAAATTACAATTTTTGTAATTTACAAACTCATCTATTTATATTAAATGGTTTGGAAAATAAACCATGTAATATAGGACAATTTAAAAGGTTCCTTTAAAGAAGGAGAAAAAGAAAAAAAATCAATACAATGCACAAAAGAAAACCCTGTAATTGGTAGAACCCAGCTATGTAATAGATGACATCATCATCCAGCCATTTAAGCAGGAAATACTGGGTCGGCCCCTCCCACACACCTGCCCTGCTGCAGAATCTACAAGGGACAAACAATGGTGAGTAAAAAAGGAAAATAAATACTTTACCATAAATATACTTTGAAACAAAAAAAAAAAAACATTCATTCAATGGTGTAGAAGTGTTAGCTTTCACCGAAACATACACATAGACAGTGAGTGAAGCAAGGTTGCAAAGTAATGTTTAAATTTAAGCATTATGTCCAGATACAGAAAGAGTAAATGAATCAGAAATAAAAATAAGGGACAAGTGGTAAACACACTGAACCACTTTGTCACACCACCGCATCCTGCCAGTGTTTTTATTATGACACCTCCAAAATACTTCTTGTCATTGTGGTTCAATTACTCAATCTTAGACTGATCTGGCCATACAGACTTATTACAGAAGGTATTTGAGAAAATATTTGTAGCCATACTTAGCCCATGATCTGTATTTCAGTTTAATGTTATACAAATTAAATCAAACTCCTTTGTCGTAATGTTCTACTGTATACTTTGGATGTTTGCTGATGAAATATTACATGTACTCAAACCAGATACCACAAAGTGATAAGTTGCCTTTTGTCTATTCTTTCCATTATAATTTTACAACAATAGATGCAGCCAATCAGAACAGTAGTTCATAGATCACAGCATATTTTAGTGCAAGCAGATGCAGGAAAGAGCAACATGTCATGCAGCGATACTGACAAACAAGAATCCGGGCAAATGGGAGTGTTCAGAAGACAGATAAACACACCAATTGGACTGAGTTCACATAAACTGAAAATGAAACTGTACTGCTTTGAACTGTATATGAGCCATCAAAACAAGCTATTTATGTAGTTTCAGGAAGACTAAAAACCTTTATGAAAAAAAACAACAACATTGAGTTTACAGTAAACCAGGAAGAAAGTCCATTTAACAAAGATAGATGGCTGCAACACCCGACTCAAAGCTTAATCAATGTCTCACATCTGTCTTTATCTGGAACTGGAAGTCCTGGAACACTGTGCCACAGTTCAGCATTTGTAGATCAGGGTTTAGTGCCCAGTGTCTCATTAGGCTTTTCAAATTCAGTGACATGCAAGTCTTATTCTCTCTGTATCATGGGAACTTTAACCTCTTCTGCAATGCTATTACTGACACATTTACCAGTAAGAGTACTATTAAAAATTATTTTATTATAATCTGATTATCTGACTAAATATAACGTACAGGTTTTAAAGGTTGACAATTCCTTAAAGAGAAACACCTGGGCAAACAGACCTACTCCTAAAAGTAATAAATTCATCACTCCACTTGTTAAATCATAAATTAAGTGTCATTAACAGCATTTCTGTGGAAAGTTGAGTTGAATTTCTGTAGCTGTAATAACACTGGATTAGAAGATTTAAGAAACCAACACATTATGCACAAATCTGAAGATCTGAAGAACAGATGAGAAACATAAAAGACCTCTATCAGACTGGAAAGGGTTAATAGCATTATATTTGTATTGTAAAAATATCCAGGAGGTCATAAGCATAATTATATCAGCATCTAAGATACAGCAATGAGAATGAATCTGTGCAAAAGACACCGAATGGAAATGCCAATTACTGATAAAAAAAAAAACAACAAAAAAAAACATGGTTTTGATAGGGGGATAGTCTGGGACTAACTTGTATCTTCTGGAGACATGAGACCAGGCAAGGGGAGAAACAAGAAACAAGGAGTAACAAAAAGGCAAAACATGATTTAAACAGAATAAAGAATAACTAAGCATGAGGAATAATAGTATGAATCAAATGTGAATGAAAACACAGAAAACCAAGGCATTATGGAGACAATGGAAACCTAGTACCAGGAAGGATCAGAAGAACCCAGCAGAAAAGATATGAGTGAGATTAGCTTTTGAACGGAGGAGTTTGCTGACAAGGAACAAGTGACTGATAATCGGGTGCAGGTTAGTCGGGACCAGGGAAGCAGGCTGAGTGGGGGGGAGGGAGGGCGAGATGGCACAAAGAAACAAGGAGTAACAAAAAGGCAAAACATGATTTTAGTGGAATAAAGAACAACTAAACATGAGGAATAAATAACATAAAATGAAATAAGAGCAGATTATCTAAAATAAAACAGAAACAACACTGATCTAATTAAAAGAATAACTAAGGCAGACCACCGAAAGCAAAACTGCAAACCAAGAAAACCCCTAAAGCAACCAAGATCCTGACATAGGCATCGCTCAAAAGATAATGAAAATGTAAAACTTTTGAAAAAGATATGTTAAAAAACCTGTTTTAGCTGCAATAAAAATTGGCATTTGGAGTTATTTGTAGCTTTCTCAAAAGTCAATGTGAAAATTTTTATTGACATTGCAGAAATTCAACCTTTCTTGCTCATGTTTCCACTTACCCAGGTAAAAATCAGCCCCTTGTCCCATGTTATTCACTTTGTACAAACTAAGTTTGGGGCTCTCATCTATTGTGAAGAGATTGCTTCCTGGAGCTGTGGACCATGTTGAAGTTTGAACTTTACCCAATTACTAAAGTTTGTCCCTGATGTACAGTATGTCAAGCCCCAGGGCAACTGTGCTATGAAGCTTTCTGGAAATTGCCTGCGTATAAACAACCATCCTTCACTGCAAAGAGAGAAGTGACATTATTCAGAACTTCCCTTTCTGTTTGCTGATTTGCCCAGTAGAAGTTTTATCAGAGGAATCCAAGTCAATGGGTGAAAGCCCAGACTAATCTGTGAAGAAATATTTGAATGGACTTGCTTTGAAAACGGCAGGACTAGTTTCCATCAGTGTTTTAACCAATTTCTTTGACACCCAAAAGTTTGTCTCAGCTGGGCTTATGTAGATTTTAAAATGTCTGAGAGTAGAAGTGCCAATAAGGAGTTTAGGGTTTTGAGAAGCTTAATATTTGCATCAACGCCTTCCTTACAGTGTTTTACTGTCTCCACATCAGATATATAAGTCAATCCATCTATCCATCCATCAACAGCAGCACCCTTATTTCTTATTTTACTTTGCATGTTATTCACTGTTGTGGATGAAATTGCCCTGACAAACATTTGAGTTTTCTCTGGAAGTGAAACATCATCAAGGAGGAATGCTACAGTAGTTAGTTAGGAAAACAGATTACAGTGGAGCTGAATGCCTCATGTCTACATGATCAAACTCCAAATTCTTTTTGCCATATTTAAGGTGAGTCTTCACACCTGCAAGTTGTGGTTAAAAAGTGAAAAGCAGGCATATTTTCCCAGCATTATCAATAAAAATGTAACCACCTTTTGTATATTACTGTATTTCATGTTATAGACGTGTCAAAAACTCTTCATTCCTTGTTCTTCTAGAAAACTTGCTCAACAAGTCCTGCAATAAATGCACATTTGACAAAATCGAGAGGATGAGACACGGATATGTGCTTCTGCTTTTTGGTAATGTAGGTTTAGTTCATAGTAACGCATGAAATAATTATCTTACAGTTTCTCTCATGTGTGATTTATTTGGGTTCTCCATCATTGGCCATTCTCCAACAGAAGAACAGTTCTCCATTTGTTCTTCCACTGGATATTTTAGTAGGGAAAATTATATATATTTTTTTGTTCATTTTTTTTTAGATGCATAGAAACATTTTGCATTCATTGGCTCCTCATCCAGATACAGTTTGAAGTCAAGGTAGTTAGATGTTCTTAGTTGGTTAGTTGAATATTTAGACTCGTTTCAGATTCAAGGCTTTGTGATGGCAGAGTCAGAGCAATGTCAAAGCATTGCCATCCTGGCTGACCATTGCCATCACATGATCAACCAGTGTGATTGCCATAGACACCTATGGAGTCATTGTATTTTCCAAATACTGAAACACATTGAAAGAAAACTATCCATGAGATCAGTTGTTGTGAAGTCACAAGTTCCTGGGGGGAACAGCCTCAATCAGTCACAAGACTGCTGAAGCTCCTATTCCCAGTCTTTGACCCCTGAATCTTTTCTTCCTTTGATACACCTGGAAATCCAGTGCAAAACCATTTGGAGAGAAAAAGACCAAACCTTTAGGCCGGTAAAATTTGCCATGGTTGGATCATACAGTGTGAGTGGACAGGAAAGGGATAATTGGCCTACCAGTGCAGACCTTGCTATGCCGCATCACATGATCAAGAAATGATCACACTCTCTAAAGGATGTTTGACCTTTTCCTCCCATCCGTCACACCCAAGTCACTGATAATCTTGGGTGAGTTTTTCACCCAAAAGAGAAACTTACCCAATATTTGTGTCATTGTGAAATTATTACATTTCACTAGTCTAAAACCACTTTAAAAGAGTGGGGTGAGAGTGAATTCAATCCAGGTATATGGACACATATACAGTCAATAACATGCATTCCTGTTTGACCCTTATTATCTAGTAGTGCAGGTAAGTTTACTTTGAGTCACTGAATGTTAGAGAATTTAGTGAACACTAAATTTGTAAGCAGAAATGCGAAAAAATATGTGACTTTGAAGACATCTGAAGTTCATAAACTCTAATATTCAAATTTATACTTATGTTTGAGACTGACACGTCTAATTTCAAGCAAGCAACATTTGATTATAAGATTAACATGTTAGATTGATTGTGGTACGTAATTACAGTAAGCCAGATTACTTATATACTTTTCTGAGAAGTGACTTATAAATGTGAGAGGTTCAGGTAAATTAGGTCTTTACAGTGCAATTGCCGCATGAAGGGTACTAAGAATTTCAAGCAGCTTTGATTTTTATGTAACTGTACAATTGCTGACCAGGAGCTACGTGACGTCTTAGCTGCTTCTCATAACCTGCTGTATAATACACTATGCACAACACAGGATTAGGCTAAGACTCGGCCCAATAGCAAAAATTGTCACACAACTGGAAAATCGGCTGAAAATTAGCCAAAAATCATTCAGTGTATTCCCAGCTTAAGTAGGAAATCTCTGAGTGAGCTTTCAAGTCTGTGGGATGAAAGAGTACATACAGTTAGTCACAGCAAACGCTTGGCCAATAGCTTTGTATAGGAAAGAGACTAGGCTAAGCACTGAAAGACTGGGCCAGGTGAATCATCAGTAGCTTAAACGACGTCCCTACCAGGAAGGTGTCGCATCTCAACACCTTCAGAGCAAATATAAAGTTAAGAGTTGACATGACAGCAAATATTGCAAAATTAGAGCGAAGACTGAGACTTAATATAAGTATAACTGCAAAGAGGATCATCTAATCCACTCTATAGACTTTATCAAAATGGAAAGTTTGAAGGCTAGCCTTAAAAGTGGACAGTCTACCCCATGAACTATAATTGAGAACTGGTTCCACTGAAGAGAAGCTGAATAACTAAAAGTCTGCCAGCCATTCCACATTAAGAGACTCTAAGAGCCTCCAACAATCTGCATAGCAGTCTAAGAGGGAAATGCTCTGCTAGGAGCAAATGGAACAATCTGATTGCTACTACCGTGTTTCCCCGAAAGTAAGACAGTGTCTTACTTTCTTTTTATCCCCAAAAGCCCCACTATGTCTTACTTTCGGGGTATGTCTTATATTGGAAAAAAATTGTCAAATTTTTTGTTTTAACCATAAAATGCGGAAGTGGGCAGGAGGCGGCGCTCATTAAGATCAGAGGGAGGTGGCAGACGCAGCGACGTATGGAGAGGGGGACGGTGCGGACGTGGGCAGGAGGCGGCGCGCAGCTAGATGAGAGGTGTTTCCCCGAAAAGTAAGACATATGTCTTACTTTCGGGGTACGGCTTATATTAGCCGACCCCCCTGAAGCCCCCGATACGTCTTACAATCGGGGGTGTCTTACTATCGGGGAAACACGGTATTAGATGAAGATTGACTATTGAGGACTGCATATATGAAAATGAGAATTTTAAATTATTCTTCAACAGGGAGGCAATGAAGGGAAGCTAAAATAGGAGAAACATGATCTCACTTTTTCATTTTCATCACAACTCTTGATGCAGCATTTTGGACCAGCTGAAGGCTTTAAACTGTCTCCTGTGAGTTTCCTGATAGTAAAGAATTACAATAGTCCAGCCTTGCAGTAGAAAATGCATAGCCTAATTTTTCAGCATCACTCCTGGACAAGATATTTCTAGTTTTCTAATGAGAAAATGAAACCCTGGAAACCTGTTTAATATGGGTTTTAAATTACATGTCCTGATCACTTTGGTTTAGCACAGGAGTCAAATTAAATGTCATCCAGATTAGATGCCAATCTAAGCAGTTTATTTTTCAAAGACTCTGGTCCAAAGACAACAACTTCAATCTGAATTCAACAGTAAAACATTGAGAGTCCTCCAAGTTTTTCTTGTAGTTTAACTGAATTCATCAGGATTTATAGATAAATATAGCGGAGCATCATCAACAATACAGAGGAAATGTATCCTTTCTTTTCTTTTCCTTAATATTCTTTTCAGTAGTGACTTTTAGTGTTGCTACTTCAGCGCTATGAGCTCTGAAGCATAGATGAAACTCTTCAAGTCATTCAATTCTTTCAGAGGTCAAAATATTGTTAAACATGTCAAAAAATAAAAATACAGCTATCAGGGAAGAATCGCTGAAGATGAAAAAATACTTGACTTTCCTCTCCTGTCTTCATAAAAAGTGGTTGCTGGTAAGCTGTTCATTTTGATTGGGGAAAGTGAGCTCCCAGCATGTAAGCCTATCACATGACGCATCACTGGAAAGCCAGGATGTCCTATATAAAGTAGTACAGTAGGGTGAACAAAATGTCCTCAGTAAGGGACACAAATTAATGAGCAGGGTCTCATTAAAAAATGAAGGATGTCATTTTTATCTACTCTTAAGCATGTTGAGTTTCAATGCAATCAGCATAATCTATAGACGGCCTTTACTTTTCAAAATTTCAAACCACATGGATCTGGTGTAAGTACACTAAATGTAAACTGTGCTGAATTAAAATCTCATAGACTTCCATTTAATAAAATTAGTTCAGTTTAAACTTTATACAAAAAACGGAATAAACAGGGGTTTAATGTCATAAACTTGTTTTATTGCTCAATATGCAAAACGGATTTTAATTATAAACTTTTTTTTTTAGAAATTGTTTTAAGTACAATGTTATAAAATGTTAAGTGCTTTATATGATTTCGTTTAGTTCATACTGAAAGTAGCGGCCGCTGTAGGTGTCTTTCCATATAAACAACTTTACATAAGTATTAAAAAAACATTATTTGCCACATGGAAATAATTTTAAAAAAAAATCTTAGAAAAAGTGGAGTTAAGTCAAACAAAGTTAAGGCAAAGCTGCTCTTGCTGAGTTGTTGCGGCAATAAACGGAGTTGTACAGAGGAGCAGACATACAACATCCGGGCAACAGTAAGCTTGCGCAGAAACGGAATGGCGGAGGTAAGTGAGCGAAAACGAGGAATCTAATGAGCCGTAATGTTAGAGAAACTGTGCCGAATTTAGGACCTATGTCAACCCCGACGGCTCCCAGTACGACCGAGGGTTTCTCCGGCTGCTGAGCGGCGGCTGAAAGAGAGCTACGAGGCATTTTAGCACCGGGAAGCTGAGGTGGGGGGAAGAAACGGAGAGCCTCTCCGGCGTAGATCGTCTCTCTCCGCGTTCTTGGTGTTAAAGAGCCATTCCCCTCTCTGCCTTGATAGTACGGCAGTAGAAAACAATAGGAATCCCGGGGCCGGGTTCGACGCGGTGGTGCTGAACTATTTTCAGGTGCGTCCTCTCGGCAGGGTGGGTCGAGTTGAAAAGTTTTGGAGACATGACTTGACTCGGCGGCGGTGAACTTCCACCGTGCCTCTCGGAAACATTGTAAACTAGTAGTTTCCTTCTCGCGGCGAGCCGGGTGGAGGAAGAGATGTTCAGCACCAAGTCACAGGAAAGCGCCCCTGGTCAGAGAGACAGCGCCCGATGGGGCTGGGACAAAAAGCAGCTTCTTACAGGACCTTTTGTGTCGTTTAAAGTAGGTTGTGACATTTAGTAAATGCTGGCACTTTATCTGATTTAAGGATTTGGTTGTTAGGGTTCCTTATAGTGTCTGTTACCAAAGTTTTCTTAACTTTTTAGTTATTCACACTCCTTGTAAATGAGGTGCAATACAGGCCTGCAATGTAGAAAAACATTTCTCCTAGCAGGAAACATAATAAACGTATAACTTAGAGAAGACCTTTTTTTTCTCATTTTTAGTCAGAAAAATATTTTTTTTACTGACTTTTATAGTATTTGACGAATTTGCGTTATTTTATAATTTATCACCTCAATGATCTTCAATTTAATAAAAAAAAATACTTTGTAAAAATGTTAAGTAGATGTGATCAAAATCCTATAAACTGACATCTTTTAACAATGGAAGCCAATGAAATGCTGTAAATGATCAACAGAAAACTCAGTTCAGAACATTGAATTGAGTGTGGTTAAGTTGTATATTGTATTACCCCCATCTTGAAACAAACATCTTTTGAAATCAGTATATTGGTGTAAACTCTCAAGTTTTTCTAAATGTGTTGAGTCTGTGAGAGTTGAGCAGTGAGTCTCCACATTAAGTTAATGTCAGTAAAAGCCTTCTCCAATGGCAGAAACTTACTAAAAATTATAGGATAGAAGCTGTTGATGATTGGAGATGGATAACTCTGTCTTATATGCTTTGAGATGTGTACTACAGACTCCTGAGTTTGAATGTGTATGTTAATGCTCAACACATCCACAGTGCATACTTAAAGCAAGGTTTTTTTAATTTCTTATTTTCAAGTTTTTGCCAAAAAAAGATGTACACGTCACACAAAAGATGGAAGTTTTTTAATAACTGATTTTGGTATCATTTTCCACATCAAAACCGAAGTGAATAGAGATTTTTTTTTTTACTTTAGATGCACTGAAGCTCCTTTGTAAAATAAATAAATAAACACATCTTGCCAAACTAATCCCAGGTATTATGTTGATATGGGCCTACCTAAATCTTAGACACGTTTGTGGAGACGATACAATTCCATCCAGGACATCTTGTTCTTCTTTGCACTGAAAACTTTTCTTGATAACATTGGGTGACTGATTAGTACAGAACAATCACCATAAATAGACACCTCCTTGATGACATGGCTTGATGCGTGTCTCCCATCATTTCTCATTATTGAGGATAATAATTAATCCTTATAAATGTCTCCACTGCAATTCCACAAAGCCTTCTTAGTCAGACTTTGTTGGACAGTTGATTCTGCCATTTGTGAGCTGATGGCACTGCTGGACATCTTCAGATTCTCGAATGAAAATAAGCGTGATCCATTATTCTGCTGCTGCACCATGTTTCTCTGACTGATCACCATGCCTTCTTTTCAGCCTTGCCAGCTTTCGCAACACTTCTGGAAAACTCATTCCGGTTTGAAATCTTTTTTTCAGGGAGGGAGACCTTGCTGATACAGTGCAACTATTCTGGGCTCAGTGTGTTGTTTCCAGTCATGGTGTTTGAACAATGGCATAAAAAACTCTTGCTAGCAGAGTTTGGCTGATGCTGGTTTGGGAAAATGGAGAAGCACCAAAAATTTAGATGTTTTCTTTTGTGAGCTTTAAAATAAAGTGGCACCTTCCTCCCTCATGGCCCCATTCCCCAAATGTGCACCTTTTTAACGCTCTGTGTAATCTTTTTGTCTGAGGATAAGGCATAATAAAGCAGTTTAGTGTGGAAGTTTTGAGCCGATCTACCTGAAAACAAGCTTCACAGTGTACAATTGTTCATTTTTAATTGTTGTTCACAGCTATCCGTTAAGGACAAGTCAGGATGGCTGACAGTCGAGACCAGTGTTGTTGCTGCAGCCAAGTCTTTATAATCTATCCCAAATTGGGTTTGTCTTGTTACATAACATGGGTGTCCCTGGAAAGCACTGTCAAACTAAAGTCCTCAAGGGCCAGAGTGGTGAGACTGTTAGATTCACGAGTGTATATGAGTCAACATGTCTGAATCACATAATTGGGTCATTAACAGGACTCTAGAACCTGAGCAAAATTACCTGTTTTCAAACACAGCTAAATAGTGCACATAGGGAAGTCGCTGATTCCAGGAATCAGCGACTAAAAATGCAGCCTTTTATACAGATCATGTTCACATTCACACCAGCCACGTTTAGTCTGCTTTAATCAAACTCTGGTCCATTTGTCTTGAAAGACCAGTTTGATTCAGGAGGTGTGAATGAGCAGTTGAACTCTTACGTGGAGAAAAAAAAAGTGAACTCTGGTCTGCCTAAAAGCCTAGGTCTCGGTTTGATTGAAACGAACTGTGGCAAATGCATATGTGGATTCCTGTTTTTGGAGCGTAGGTCGCTCCAAAAGTTGTGCTCATGTCTTCTGGGATTTTTTGAGTTATTTCCTTCAGCGGTTCTTGGCCATGACAGGCAAGGAGGGAGAACAGGTTTCTCAATTAGTTTGGATTCTTGGACACAGTGCAGTGTGAAAATGAATTGCAGCAGCTGAAAATGTAACAAATGTTGCCATTTTTGGTCCCCAACCGAACTAAGTCCACCAGAATATTAGGTGTGAAAACACCCTTAGCGAAGAAAATCTCACTACCAAGTTGCTCTGCAGTCTGCCCAAGAGATTTATCAAGTGATCCAAAATTATAGACAAGATTACACCAGCATTTCCTTCCTGCTTGTGGCCAAAGCAAGGTCGATATAGATGAGCTAGCTACGAGTGGAGCAGGAATTCAACATTATAAAATAGATTTAGGTTGAATTAGGGCAGAAACAGCAAGTCAAGTCTTGTCCAACATCAGTGTCTGACCTCATGAAGGCACTTCTTTTTATGTCCAATATTCTCATAAACGCACTTCTACGCCATTGAGCTGTTACGGCTGTAAAGAGTAGGTCAGTATCATATAAAATACTTTGGATTGTCACTCATGTTCATATTTGTGAAGGCACTGACTTGATAAGTTTGGTGTTATTGTATATTTTAAGCTCTGTTGCTAACAGATGTTTAAAAATGATGAGCCTAAGAATGCAGCAGCTGGCTGGTTCACAATGTTCTGAGCCAGGATCATTCATATGCTGTTTGTGTGTGCGTTGCACTGTGCGCTCAGGTGTGCTATTTGTATGTTGCGAAACCCTTTTATATGCCTTTTTCCATAAAATGTGCGTATATGTGTTTGCAGGTGGGCGACAAGCATATGAACATTAGCACAGACACTGTGGCCTAGTGGAGAGTGGGCAAAGTACAGAGATGAAGGCCTTCAGCAGAAGAAGTTGGAAGAAGTCGTAGAGGATTTGGAGGAGAAGCTTTCTCGCTCCATGAAAATGGCAACACAATCCCCAACAGTAAGTCAGGTTTTGTTTCTTAAAATATGTTTCTGTGCCTATGACACATTTTTAAGACCTAGTACTTTGTTTCAAAATTAATTTGAACCAATCCCCCCCAAATAACTATAAATTTAAAACAAATTCAAGGTTTCCCCCAGAAAACTTGCTAAGCCCAATGGCTGGGTGCTAGGGCAGTCATTCATCCAGCGGCCTGTCGTGTTTTTGAGTTAAAAAATGCTTAAATTTGACAGGACATTTTAAGAGATCACTTGATAATTATGTATTATTGAAAGATTGGAAGATTAATACCTGAACACCAACTATAAATTCTTAAAAAATGCAAACATTTTAAAAAGACTTAAACAAATAAGCACTGCTCAGCCTTGTGGGGGCACAAGTAAAGCCTGGTGGCCCACCAGGCTTATAATACACTGGGGGAATCTCTGAAATTGTAAATATAAAACAATGGGGACTGAACTAGCTGTTTTATCAAAGGTCTTCCAGTCTGACCCACGTGTAATTACAGTCTTAATCAAGGTTTTTTCAAATATTTAGCATCAGGATCCCTGTCTCAAATTATTTCTCTGATACTTGTTGTTGGCATAGTGTCTGTAATTTCATGTCTTCCCAGTAATGGTGCTGGTGATGGGCCTGAGTTTTTAAAACTCCGCTTTGGAAAAATCTTTAGGTAATCATTATAACTTTGAGCTAATCAATTTATATTTTTCCTGACAAACTAAAGGGCTTAACTGAGTTGGGGCAATTTGACAAATTTAACGACCATCGGACAGCTTGTGCCCTTCACTGGTCTTTTGTCTTTTTTTTTTCTTTTTTTTTTAATAATTTTTTTTCTCTTTTTCACATGCGTTAGTTTCTTAACTAAGAACAATGTTTGAATGAAGACAAAAGATGCACCCAACAACAAACAATAAACATCCCTGTTTTTAATAGTATATACAACTCCTTCCAGCTGCAAGCAAAGCCTGTAATTTTCTCCCAGAGTGCCTTCAAGTTCACCGGCGATTTATTTATTCTGAGTTTTAATAAAGACAAAAAATAGCAGCAGCATATTTTCAGAAAATATATACATTTATATAATAACCACAATAGTGGTCTTGGTGTCTTTTTTTCCCAATTTTATTATGTTTATGAGCCATTTTCATATGACTTACAAACTTGGTATGAAACGGCAAATACAAAAACTGCTCCAGCAAACGTACTCGACCATAAAGAAAAATCTAAATGAGTTTGCTCATTGAAAATAAATAAATGACTTAATAATCCCAAAAACTGTAATGTCTCCATACAGAATCGGTAACAGGAAAACAAGGGAAAAAAAAAAAATTATATATATATATATATATAAATATTATTATGATTATTTTTTTTTTTTACCAGAATAAGTTTAAAAATTACAATTATTTTAATGGAAAACAAGTATGTTCAGCTTAATGGATTTGAACAGGTGATGAACAATGTCACCAGCATTCTGAAGGTGTACTTGTGGCCGGTACATACAGATGTTTTCACTCCGTCTGCGACTGAATGACTACTTTATTAATCCCCACAGGAGAAATTCACCTGGGCTGTTCTTTTCTGTATTTAGCCATTTCAGTAGATGTTTTTCAAAAGTTTTGAAATTTCAGCAGACTTTTTTGTTGATTGGCTTGTGATTTACGTCAATGCAAACTCCAAAAAAAAAAAAAAAAAAATTCAACCACACCAGTGACTGCCCTGTGTTATCAGAGAGCTGCGCAGTTTTGAGGCACATAATTATGAGTTTAATCTTGAGCAACGCCTCTTAACTTCTGGAGCGTAATGACCATGATTTCCCACAAGCAGCGACTCTCTGAGGAACGGGAACGCAATAAAGAAGTGAGAAACGGTGCAGCTCTGGTCAGCGTTATGACGGAGCCACAGCTTTGTCCCAACCGCTGCGAAACACCTGAACTACATGACATTAATTTGGCGTAATGTGCATTTTGTCCTTTGTTTGGATTTTTCTTTTAAATAAAATTCATGCGTGGATGAATCAGTCCTAATTTGGACTGTTTTCAGGGAAGAAATAAATACCAGCAAAACTAAATGAACAGAAGTAACGTTGTAAAGAAGATTGGGTCTGCATTCCTTTACGTACAAACAAATTTTCCCATTCACTCTAGTTACAGTATTTTGGGAGTTTTTCAGCATGAAGAACATGAAGTGCTGCTGGCCTGAACTTCCCTCTCACAGCATTGGATTTGTTTGCAACTTCTCACTTTTGCGCCAAAGCTACTCTTACATTTTGTCGCTCAGTCGACCTGTTGAAAATAAAAACATGACGTATTGATATATTAATCTTCTGTGCCACACATTGTGGAAATATTTATGTCAAATTTTACTACCTAAAAAAGTCAAGAATGTGCTTGAGAAACTGAAATTCAAAAGTGATATTGCAACTGTTTTGTTTAGGAAAAATAGAATTAAATTACATTGTTGTATTTTTTTTTTCTTTCTCCTCTCCTTTCTCTGTCATTTGGCCCTACAGGTCAGTGAGCTTCCCTTGGAGGAGCTACTGGCTTTGTATGGATATCAAGTATCCAATCCACAGAAGGACACATGTCCTATAACCACCACTCTGCCAGATACGACCCTGGATAAGGTGGGATTCAGCCAAAGCATACATCAACTAGTGCCATTATTCATTTGTTATACAACTTCATAGTGGGTTTCTTGCTATTGGCTCAATTTACTTGAGCTATCTATGATTTTTGTGTATTCAGCCAATCACATTACAGAAATGCACCGAAAACATTAGGACAATTTCAAACACTGCTTAGTTTTGTTGTATTGTTGTTTGTTTTTTTGTGTGTGTTGCACAGGACCAGAAAACTAAGGACCTGTTTCATGGCAAGCAAGAGAAACAAGCTTCAGACTACGATCTCACCTCCTCAAACACCTCAGATTTGCTGCCCAGCCTCCAGGGTAACACACACAGGATTAATTACCCATAAAGATTTTCACAGCAAAAGAAGTGTTGATGAAAGTATTTTTGGTTTTGTCCTTTTTATTCAAATAAAAGAGCTGTAGTTATTTTTTGTCAAAAAAGTTTTTTGAAGCATTGATGTATTAATGTCTATTTCACAGATTAGATTTGTGTTATTCCCCCTTAAAGGAAGCTGAAAATTGTCTCCACTATTTTGATTATTATTTTGTAGAGATAAATATTTCTATACTTTTCTAAACGGCTAGTTTATTGTCATTTGAGTTGTGAATGTGTTCTTTGGAGACATTTTTTCCATTTCCAAACAATTAGCTGGCTTTGCTTGCTTGTAATAATGTCTAATCTAATATTTGGACAATTTTCCTCACTTATTTCTAACATATTTCTGAAAGCTTTTCCATAAACCGTTCAAGTATTTGAGGTGTTAGGTGCACTCGACATCACAGCTGATTTGGAAAATGTTTTTCTTTTTTGAGGAGTTCTGCTCAGGGTTGAATAATCCTCTTTGTGCCGTTTTTGTCTCTTTCAGACAGATACAAAGCGACGAGTGTCAGCTCATCAGACGACGACACTGATGACTCTTCTATTCCGTCCAATGAAGAGCACAAGGTTAGCTACTCAGAATGATCTCGTGTTGAGTTGGTCACTGTGCAGCGGCTACATAAACTGGAGTCATTCAGACTCGTCACACGTTCAGTTTGTTTTAAATCTTTTTTTTTTTATCACTCTTCTGAATAGTGATATGGGCATTTTACATATGCAAGCAGTGAAGATTTTAATTCGATTCAAGCTTATTTCATCGAGGACCACATTAAACCAGTGTTTCTAGGATCATCTTCATCTTGTAGTGAATGCTCAGATTTGAACCATTTTATTGTTTTTCTCTGCAGGAGATCATGGTCGGCTCCATGTATCAAGCAAAAATCCCACCAATAAATCCACATTTATCTGAGGAGAGAGGTGAAAAATGATTGTTTGTGGAGTGCATTTGTTGAGTAGACCTTGTAGACGTTTTACCGTAAATATTTTACCTGTAGATGTTCTAAAAATTAGAAACTTGGTGTAAAAGTAGAGACTGCTACGCACAGACCTGTCATCATTCTCATCATCTCCATCTTCCTCTTCATTTCTCTCTTAAATCCCAATGTTTCCTGCTTGCGCTCCTCCAGCTTACAACAACGACGACCAGTTGCTGTGGAGGCCCGGGGTTTTGCCTGTACAGGAAGTAGAGGAATTTTTGCAGAATGCGCAGAGACTTGGTGGCCAGGAGGGGGCGGTATGGACCCAAATGGCCGCTGTCCAAGACAATGAGCAGGTACATCATCAGTGTGGCATTTTATGCTATTCACATCAGCAGGGCTTGCAGCTGTAGGTGACTGCGTTAAAATTTATAATGCTGTTTGTCTGCTAAACAAGCCAAAGGAACAGGGATAGTTTAGCAGGAGTCTTTAGAAGTTAATTTAATTGTCATGTGGAATTAGGTTTTGATTTCTGCCTTCTTTTTGACTCAACATTCAGGCGCTGTATGAACTAGTGAAATGCAACTTCAATGCAGAAGAAGCACTGAGACGGTTACGTTTCAATGTGAAAGTATTCAGTGGTAAGACTCTTCCTGTTGTCCTGGTTGACTTTTTTTTTTTAAGTGATCTGATTTGTACGATCCTATTCAGTATTAAACCACATAGTTAAACCTACTTGCGCTGTTAAACTTTAGCAAAGTTCTAACGTTTGTGACCGTTTGGTCCATTTGCTTGTTATCATTTGCATAATATAATCTGCTTCCCGACTGGCCGTCAGCTTAAAAGGTGGTTTACGGTTTATATCTGCTGTATTCATTCGGAGGAAAAAGAATAACCTGTTTAACAGGTTTAAAAAAAAAACTCATTGACTGTTTTTGAGGAACTCATTCCAGATGTGCGGCTGCATATAGAATTAAAACGCTTTGTTTCAAAATAAATTAAAGAACAATGAGTCTCATGTGAAAGAGATAACTTGAGACTACTTTAAAAGCCTTAACTTACTTTTACTTTATCAAACTATATACACTTATAACAGGATGTGTGACGTTGTAACTTGTCAGACTGTGTACTTTAGGCCATTTACCGTTTGGAATACCAGTTTGTGCCCCAGCTTAAATTTGACGATGTCTTCATCAGCATTTTCATCATTTATTTTTAGTAAATCTTTTCACACAAGGTTTTTGTTGTTATGATGATGACATCTATTTTTTCATGATGTCACACAAGGAATCATTGTGTTTGAAGTAATGCCTTAAATATATCCATGGGGTGTATCTCCTTCTAATCTTAATGCTGTGAATAAACCTATCAGAAGCTTTCAAAACCGTTTGAATGCATAGGATGCTTTTACATAAACTCTTCAATTTAAAAAAAATGCCTAGAAAAAACAAAACCCTCAATAATTCTGCCATTTTGCAAATATAAATAATTTTGGTAATCCTAATGGAGAAGAGGTGGAAATGTTTATACTTTAGCTATTCTTTAGCTATATTTCTATAGTACACGTGCAGTAAAAACATGTCGTTTTCCCAAAAGCCTGTGACTTTATTCCACCACAAAACTTGAGACCCTTGTGTCGAGTTGCAACGCTCTAGCTTAGAAGTGTAGATTCCAAGATTTTCAGCAGGAGATGAATGATTTTTGTTATCAATATCAATCGATGTGCTTAACCTGAACTAGTTTGCAGGATCACAGCTCTCTGTGTGCCTACTGCTTTTAGAGGAGCTGTGTTCTTGGAGTGAGGAGGAGTGTAGGAACTTTGAGAATGGCTACCGCGTTTATGGGAAAAACTTCCATCTCATTCAGGCTAATAAGGTATATCATCAAATTTAGATCTTTTCATCCTTAATCTAGCCTCAAAACTTGACCGATTGTTTTAAATACTTGTCTCTAAAAAGGATTGAAACCTTTCTCCACAGGTACGAACTCGCTCCGTTGGCGAGTGTGTGGCGTATTATTACATGTGGAAGAAATCGGAGCGCCACATGTTCTTCACCCAGCAGGCCACAAGGGTGAGCCGAAAAAAGTACATCATGCAGTCAGAGAACATGTGAGTACTTCTGCAGAAATAACTGGGTTGAATGGTGACGCTAACTTGTCTGTTAGTTAAAACTGGAAGACGGGTAAGGACTGTTTGTAATATTGGTAAAAATATTTCTATAAATTAATTCTATTGTATAGACCAACAAATGGTAGTGCAAAACTTGGAAGTGGGAAAAATTTGACATTATATCTACGCTATAAAATTGGGTGTTTCAGGGGGTTATAATAATTACACAAATAGCTTGCCCTAATCATAATATATGACCAATAGGCTTGCTATAGACCCTTCTGTCTCGCTCTCTCTTTCTCTCTCAGTTACATCTGAGTGTGTGTAGCAACAAGTGAACTCTACCATGACATCATCCGTGTCAAATGTGTGTTTTTAGTGATTGTGCTTCTGTATTTTAGTGAGGATGGAGACCAGGATGGAGAGGGTGGAGATCTCGAGGGAAGCAACAATTCTTTGGGGTTACTGTCACAGATCTCAATAACCTCTGGACAAATGGAGTCCCGGTTCCCTTCCAGTACAAGTCTGGATCTAAACAAACAAGGTACGAATCAGGAATAGATCAATAAATGAGCTGTGAAACTGAGTTTGTTCTGCTGTAAAATGACTCTTTCTTACAGAAGGTCATTAAAACATGCAAGTGACAGTACTTAAGTATGTACATATTGTGCGGCACTACAGTGACAATGAACATTTAATTTGAACTTTTCTGAAAAGTAAGAAAAAACCTCCAGCATTAATGGAAACCAAATCCTAAGAGTCGTACATGCAGGTGTTTTTTTTTTTTTTTTTTTTTACTTTACTGTGCAGAATTCTTCAGTTTATGTTTTTTTTGGCATCGAGATCACATCATTTGCTTCATCTTCATTATGTTTTGTTATGTCTCCCCACCTTTGTTTTCTCCCATCCTTACTGTCGCGTGTTGTTCTGTCTGTGCATGCACGTGTGCATGTCTGTGTTTGTTGGGTGTGCATGTCTGTCTGTGCACGGTTCACGTTGGCGTTCCGCTCCAGAAGAAGAAGGCCGCCCCAGGCGCAGACGAACGCCCCGCTTTCTCTTAAAGCCATGACCTCCGTCCACACGCGCCACAGAAAGCAGGCTGGGCCTGCAGGTAAAGAAAACGGGGTGAACTAATGTGAACTAAAAGAACAAATAACTTGGCTCTTGTTGATGTTTGTAATCTGTTTCCAAGAAAGATTTGTCACCACAAAATTACGATAACTTCACGTGCATCGGTGTCTCCTCACACATTGTCACCAAAAATGCAATACCGCCCTTTATGGTTCCACATTTAGTTACTTTACAGAATCTACGAACTTGTGCTCAGAGAGCTGCAGACTACTGTCTTTTGGCGAATATTTATTTCATTACTTCCCGGAAGCCTGAAGTCTTTTCACTGCTATCCACTGATGATCTGCCTCACTATTCCTTTTTCTTTTTTTTTTTTTTAAATGACTGGTAATCTTCTGACTGAAGTTCAGCAAAAATATATATATATTTTTTTTTTTTAGTAATGTGAATATAAGTAAACTGAATTGGACTGAATAAAGTAACTTTAATTTGTCTTTATATTTACGTCATTTGACGAAATTCTCAAAATAGACAAATTCCTTCTTTTCTTCTTCTTCCTAACATTGCTGCATAGGGCCTTTGAAGGGCCTTTATTTTATTTTCACAATCGCTTTTTTTAATTGAGATTTGATGGAATATTTTTATTTAATGATCTTATTTGAATCAGAAATCGTGAAAAATCAAAAACGGAGCAAGTGTCTGACGAGCCTCAGAGGTTGTGCTGATCAGACGTGATCTGAATTTGTCTCTTTGTACCCAGACGGCGAGCTGGTGATGAGTCTATCCGAGCTGTGTCCCGACGAATGTCCTCAGCAGCTCTTCGATTGTCCGTTCTCTTTCCCATCCATGGACGAGCTCGGAGACGCCGACTCGGATCGTCCCTCGGCTCCGGTTCAGCTCCAGTCTCAGCCCTCTGACCAGCGCTCCGAGTGGGGCCGTGGAGACCCGCCGTCCCACCTTGACGACGACCACGGCTTCCTGAACTCCTGCTTCTACCACCTTCAGATGCACGGCAGGCCTTTCGTTTCTGACGGCCCCGGCTGTGGCGCGGCAGGCGGTGGGACTCGCGCCTCCCACAGGCTGCAGGTGGAATTTAACCTCCCCTCCACCTCGGCTTCCTCGCCCGCTGTCCTCTCATCAAACTTCCAGGCGTTGGGCAGCCTGCTGCACCCCTAGCCCTTTTGACATTGAGGCAGAGGGTAAAGTACATGGAAGAATGTCGTCCGTTTACTCGCTCTGCAGACAGATATTTAATTGGTCAAACGGTTTTTGCATCTGAAAAAGATGGAGCTGTTGCTCTGGAGGAGGCCTTACCATCAACGTCCGTCCGTTGTTGAATGCCGAGTGTTTAATTTATGACCGTCAGCCATTGATCGTGTGTATATCTATTAATTACAGTTTGTAAAAGCACAGTGTAGGGGATGAAAGCTGCAGACCAGTTTTCTAAATCGCATCCATTCTCTCACAGTCCTAACTTATTCAGTTTTTTTTTTTTTTAGTTTTTTTTTTTATCATCATTAGAGCCAGCAACTTGTTTATCTTTTCTTCTGTCACTTTTATTGCTGCTGCTGTTTCAGACGATTTTCCATCACACACATCAGATGCTCAATCTTGGCAAGTTTTTTATATGGAAATTATGTCTCCCCCTCTTCCTCCGCCCTGCCTGTTGTGTTTAGGTTTCCTAGCAGAAATCTTTCATATTTACAATGAAACCTGTACCAAAATTGTATATATAGATTTGTTTTAAACATGAAGCCACAAAGGAGCTCAATAATTCCTCAAAACTTCATCCTACACATTTTAATAAGTTGATTAAATTGTACTTGACGTGCGTGAATCAATTGGCTGGAGGACTGAGCCAAATTTGACACCGATTGTCAGGTCAAAACCTTTAAAATCTGTTGTTTTGGGTTTTTTTCAGTTTATTAAATGGATAATAATGAGCAGCACCCACTATTTTCTGTTCTATGCGTGCACCAATCAACAACATAAACTCTGCTGCACTAGCCTCCATCAGCTTCTTTATCTGATTTTTGGTAAATCAAATAAAAATGAGAAAAATATGCTTTGATTTTAGAAGTAGGGATACTGGAAAATAGATCAGATTGGTGCATTCTTTTCCCTTTTTTTTTTTTTTTTTTACATCAGATGCAGTATAAATAGGATTATGCATCACTAACTTCTGAGATATCAATCTCCATGTGCAGTTTGTCAGTTCCTGCAAGATCATTGCGTACCTTAGCATATGAGAAACGCTCATCCTTGAACGGCTTCATGTTTACATCCAGTGACAGAAACGCTTGGACAGTTTGTTGGTTAAAGCGCATCAACAACTGTTCTGGTCTGAAGGTAAAGTTCTCTTCTTCTTTGTTTTCATCTGGTTCACATCCTTTGAGCCAAGGAGTGACCCCGTCCTTTACTTCCAACCTGAACTTCTGGTTTCAATGTGGGCTTTATTTATTAGTAGCTGAAAACTCCCAATTTTCTTTTACAAAAAACAAGAACTGAGTTATGCACATTTGCTAATCGACATTTGGATCATTGTCTTTCATCAGAATACGTTTCAGATGTGAAATGACTCTGGTTTAATCGATGACGTAACACAGCTCTTGTTTTGAATTCATTCAGACTTTTTTTACAAAAAAGCCTGACTGAAGCAAACGTCTTTAAAAGAAACAAACGGCAACACTCAGGAAATGTATGTAGAGTAAAAATTGTTGTTCGTGTCTGACTGGGACAAGCAATGTCTGTACATTTTATTTGCTTATTTATCCAATAATGGTGAAAAGAGTTAAAATGTCCTTTTTTAGTCATGTTCATATTGTTTATGTTTTACGTGTTGCTGCATTTTGCCGACTCTAAAAGAGCAAAAGGTTCCACAGATGAATTGGACCCGCTTTGTCCGTCTTCACTCGTTTCTTCATTTCCTTTCCTAACTGGTTGTGTGATCCGTTTTCAACTCGGAGTCCTTCTTTTTATTTTATTTTATTGTTTTTTAAAACAGGTAAAGTTGAGGCAAGACAGTGAAGACAGAAAAAGAAAACGAGCTGAAATCTTTTATTTCATTTTGTTCTTATGAATATATATATAGGTTCATACATGTATTCAAATTATAAATTGCTTTCATCATATTTCTTTTTAAATATATTTTGTAAATAAAAATGTGAAATTAAACTTACCAGTGTAAACATTAAACTGTAGTGTTATTTAAATCAGTCTGAAATGATGCAGTCTGATCTACTTGCAGTGTCCTGGCATTTGCTTTATTTGGTCCCTTTACTTAAAGATTTAGTTTGGATGGAGAGATTAAAAGAGAATGTAAAATTATGTCATTTTGCAAAGATATCAACCACCATTTAATCCAGTTTCACCATTCAGTATATTTTAGTAAGACTATCAGAATCCCACATCTTGGTTTGGCGATATCTGAGCATGGAAGTTTTCCAAATCCCTCAGATTTATGTCATTTGAAGTCATTCTTTTCATTAATTTTTATAATTTATGCTGATAAATAAAAGCTCTATCTTCAGTTTTCTATCGGGCATCTGAAAATTTTAGGGTCAGCGTTGCTAGAAAGTTAGAAAAGTTTTAGAAAGTTTTGCTTCCATCTGAAAATAAAAATAACCCAAGATCAATATTCTGCCACCGTGTCTCAGTATGTCTGACATCCATCTGGTGTTGCTCCATGTTGTTTATTTAGAAAGGTGGCCCAGCTGGGTCATCCTGGTTTCATCATCACTAGGTTTTAGGGAGAACCGGGCCTGGATGCTTCTTAAGATGATTCCTGTGTTCCAGCCTTGTCAAATAGTACAAGTACACAGAGAATGCCGCAGGTTGTTTTCATGAGTAACACAGACAGTATTTGTCAAAAATATCCTGTGGTTCCTTTAGTGTTGCGGTTGCTATCTGAATGATCTCCCTCAACTAGACTTTCCGTCTAGTTTTTGCAATGCGACCGTGCCAGATTTTTACTGATAGTTTTTCCACTGCGTCATGAAATGTTGATCATGCAGAACAACATGTACAGCACAGGTCTTGGTGTGGAAAGAGAGTTTTAACTTGTGTCTAGTTATATTTATGATTTCAAATGGTAGAGACATTACTTTTTCAAATTGGATCAGGCTGGTTTGGATATTTCTTCCTGAACGTATTAACACTTTTGTTTGTTAGTGTATTCGGCTTATATTTATCACTATGTCATCTTGTAAAGCATGGAGAGAAACTTCAATACATTCTAGTTGTTTCTGTCTTACTGACTTTGATGCAGAGCTTGGCACTGATAGAATGATTGGACCTGGAAGCGCAGTTCGGCTCTCGTTTCCTCCTGCGGCGCAATACTAGTCTTACCTACTTAATATACAAAATGAAACAACAAAATAATTACACTACTGCAACTTATGCAGGATGTGTCTGACGAGTGGACTTCAAGTCTGGCAGCATGAATTTGGCAAAAAGACGTGCAACAACAACATGTCTGTATTTTTATGACCGTTTCTGCTTTTTGCTCCTGGTCTCAGATGTCAGAGTCCTCGAAAACAAAAACAAAAATCCTGTTTGCTAACAAGCATAGCAGTAAAATGGGAACTGATGTGTTATTTTTCTCATATACTGTTAGTTTTGCTGCAGTTGTGCCAGGATGCACACTTTTCAAAAATATATATTGACCCCTTTTGCATTCTGCCTTTAAGCAACTTGTTTGTTTTTGATTGCTTGATTACTTAAAAGTGACGTTTTGGCAGAATGGGTTTGTGCTGAAAATAAAACCAGTTTATTTCCGAAGATTTCTTGAATTATTCCCACTTGGGATCAAGTGGTATTAAAACAAAACTGTCTCTTACTTTTTAAATAAAACATTTCCAAAGTAATTAATTAAGGCTAGCTGAACTCAGAAGACAAGCATTTTATTAGGCTACGATGCATTGAGATTCCTCTTCACTGAACTCAAACGTCAACAATTGTTTTTATAGCAGTCAGACGTGGCGGTAATGGGATGGTCTGGAAATGCTTTATTTTTGACATAATTGTTGCCCTAACTGATTGAACCACGGACTCTGCAGAAAATCCTTAAGTAGAATATCTGATCTTCAGGTTAATAACCTCAGGCTGTACTTGGATTGTGCAGAAGAGTAATGATCCAAAGCACACCAGCTAATGGTTCTAAATTAAGTACTTGGAGTGGCCTAGTCAAAGGCCTTTCCAGACTGTCATTCTTGAAGAAGGTTGACTAAAATACTTCCACAAAGAAGAATTGGTCAAATTCCCCTGCAGTGATGAAAAAAGCTTATTAACTGCAAATGCAACATGATGGTAGTTGTTGCTTCTCAGACTGTGACTCTGTGTCACTTAGGACCAGTTTGGGTCGGACAGATTTTTTTCCTCCAACAAATAAGCTCATCTTTTGAAATTTTGTATTTATTCCAGATATTTATTTATCTGATATCAAATTTGTCCTGATCATCTGAAACGAGAACAAATCCACAAGAGAACAAGAACTTCACACTCTAGGTTAAGTTTTTTTTTTTCCCCAAATCATGTTCTTACAGGCAAAAATCTGAGATAGCAAAGGGCTTTACACTTCTAAAAACAAAATTATTAATAAGTTCTTAGGTTTAAAGTTTTTCCTTAAATTGTTGTTTGCAGCTTTTCTCTTTTTTTCCGATATTTCCCTGATCAGTACCTTAGATGGTGAACCAATATTTTAATGAAGAGCAGATTACTGAATAGGCCAGTTCATCACTATTTATTACTCAAAAAATATTGCAATAATCAGTCAAAGGTACAATAATAAAGGGATTTAAAATGTCTCAAACATATAGATGTGAGGCATCTATCAGAAACAACCACAAGGGGGCAGAGAAGTCTCAGTTTGCAATTTGATTTCAGGTTATTTAATTCACTTTGCTTGTGTGCAATAAGTCAAATAAAAGTTGCAATTCAGAGCACATGTGTGGAAGATTATCTGCTTAACTCCACAGTGCTGAACTAATATACTTGAAAGGGATAAACACGGTGCTTCTCATGCAAACAGAATTAAGTGTCAATGCGCACTTATTAGTCAAGGAATTACACACATGGCTGGATGCAACATCCAAATGGTAGCTGCTGAAGGGGGGTTACGCCTGCAGGGCAGCGGGGTCACTGAGGGCTGGAGTCCTGCTGTTGTTAAGTCATGCTAATTCTAGATTCTCAGTCCACAGGCTTTTTAAGGCTCCCCTTTTATGATGGGAGGGAAATAGTGTCTTTTAATTTTGTTCAAAGCCCAACTACAGCTCTTCGCAAAAGTACACCCCGCAAACCTTCTCTGATTTGGTCATTTTACAACCTTAGCTTACAATGTACCAACGTAAAGTAGTGCGTAGTTGTAAAATGGAAGGGAAATGACACAGGACGTTTATTGTTGTTTCTTCTTTCTTTTTTTTTTTCTCTCCAATAAAAATCTAAATTTCAACTGCAACGACAGCTGCAAGTCTTAGGGGTCGGTTCCTGCAACCTTCACATATCTGGTGACTGAAAATTTTTAAATTTCCCCATCTGTCTTTTTTTGCTTAAGCTCCGTCAGTCAGGTCGAATGGAAAGTGTCTGTGAGCAACCTTCTCTTGTGACAGATTCTCAGTCAGACTTGCGTCTAGACTTCGATTGGGCCATCCAAACTTGTATGTATCAATCTCAGTCACTTCCACTGTAGCTCTGATTGCGTGTTTAGGGTCATTGTTCTGCGAGAGCTTCAAGCTCCACCCAACTACTCAAAGTCTTTTGAAACCTTAGTCTAACAGGTTCTCCACCAGCCATGCCCAGCATTTAAATCAACGTAACGACTTCCCTGTGTGTGCTAAAGGACTTTTCCGCACAACATGATGCAGCCACCACCATGCTTCACCCTTAAGGGTGGTGTGTGTTGGGTGTGTGAACCGTGCTAGTTTCGTTACGCATATCGAGTCTTTCCTGAAATCCAGAAAGTTCTGTTCTGCTTTCATCTGAGTAAAACATCTCCTTGGCTGTGTTCACCACAAACGGCGAGTTACACTTCTTAAGGATTTATGCCACAGATTAAAATTGTTTTCCTGATTTAGTTAGGAGGAGACTCCAGCAACACGTCTGACAAACCAACGTTATTATTAACCAGCTGGTGACCTTCATCTGGGTCATCACAAAGCAAAGAGTGTGCATTCTTCTGTCAGCGGACGTACTAACACAGGTGTGGACTACTGCACCTCCTCCAGGCGTACCACAGTCCTGACTCTAAGAAAGGCTCTCCTTGCCTTTGTTGAGCCACGGAGAGCCTTGGTAGGGATAATTGATAAAATAGATCAATTGGGATCAAATGAAATGTTGGGATATTGTTTAATAACCCAGTTCTGCTCCCTGGCCTGTCTGCTGTGATCCTTCATCTTCAGGAGGCTGCTGGTCCATATTCTCCAGCAAACTTACAGACAGACGGGTTTATGCTGAGCTCAAACACCGACGGACTCTCTTTGCTAATAAAGTGACTTTTCAAGTGAATTTTATTTATAGGGAACAGAGTAAATGGGACTGGACACAAACACATACCGGACTCATACCGACAATGCAATCTCACATACAGCACCGTGAGTGATATAAAACATGACTCCTTAATTAAAGCAACAGTCTGTTTAGTTCTGTCACAATCTGACAAAAGTACGAATGCAATACAGATAAACTAGTTCAGGGGAAGCTGCAGACCTTTGCCTCAGAATATCGCTTTTCTCTCTTCACTTTTGACTGCAGATTTAACCCAGTTTACAGCTCTCAGAGATCCCTCCTCCTTCAGTCTGTTGCGTCTTTGCTTCGCTAGTTGACCGCAGAGGAGAGAAAAGTTGGGAACCTTTCTCCAACACTCCATTGTATGGAAGAGGATTGGGCCCACTGAAAAAAAAAAACAAAACATAAAACAGTCCTGACTTTAATCTCAGAATTCTGAGAAAAAAGTCAGATTTCTGACATTTGTTTCACAATTATTCAATCAAAAACAAATCATGTCAAACAAAAACAAATCTTAAAAACTTTTTAATCATAATAATATTTTTTTACAAAACAAAACAAAAAAAAATAGATTTTTTTTATTGAGGTCACTAATTTTTTTGATTGAGTATATTTTTTGGTTGAAACTTTTTTTTTGGTTGAGTCTATTCTTTTTTTTTGGTTGAGTCTATTCTCTTTTTTTGGTTGAGTCTATTCTTTTTTTTTTGGTTGAGTCTATTCTCTTTTTTTGGTTGAGTCTATTCTTTTTTTTTTTTGGTTGAAACTTTTTTTTATTTGGTTGAGTTTTTTTTTTTTTTTTTTTGGTGGGGGGGAGGCTAAAGTCAGAGAAGGAAGTGAGGAGGAGGGACCAGAAGCAGATCGGCGGTGTGAGCGGACACTCCAGACTCGGGGACGATTCCAGCGCCGAGGAAGTTGGAGGCTCTCGTTGCTGCCTCGGGTTCTTCCTTCAGAGCAGTAATGCGCACTCAGGGGCGCCGGATTTCAGAAACCTCGCTCCGTGTCTCCCGCTCAGAAACGCACCGTGAGAGGTCCAGAGGAGTCACGCACCTCTGCGGCCAGCGCCGTCACAGGTAGTGGGAAAGAAAAAAAAGGATCCCGGAAGAACCAGTTCTGCAGGTTTATTTCTCTAGATCTGATTTCAAAGCGAGAGAGGACACACATGCACTTGCTTACTCTTTTGAGCAAGTAGACATTTTTTAAGTTGTTTTTTTCTTTTTAATTTTTAATTTTATTATTTTTTTTTTAATGGAAAAGAAGAAGATGTCCGATTTTATGAAGAAGTGGCTGTGCGTGGCGATGGACGTGGTGTGCGTTCTGCTCGGTAAGTTATGAAAAAAAACTTTTTAACAACACGTCACTCTGGTCTCCCCTGATTTTATCTGAGGTTTGGATTTCAGTGCTGTCAGCAAATATTCATCTGCCAGACAGAGCTCTTTACTCTGATTGCAGATTCTTTCTACAAATTCAGTTTCTGAACACGTAACAGAAGCAGCGACTTTTTCAACTGGTGTTGGTAAATTGGCCAAATAAAAGTACTTCTGTCAACGACGTGAGTGAATTCTTGTAGATCTGTGCTGGACGTGGTTCAGGCAGCATGTAATAAAAAAAAAAAAAACGCCCCCAAAACTTTAAAGAGCTGCATGAACTTCAATGTTTATTTATGGAAATTTGATATGCATGTGCGCGCACCGCGTACTCCTCATTTGCCTAAATATTTTGTCTGCCAAGAATCGTCCAAAGAATGCTGTACCAATTAGTAGTCGTTTTTTTTTGGGGGGGGGCTTCCGCTGCAGCCCAGCACATGGCTGTTTTTTCGGACTACATGCAGGCAGAAGTTATTTTTTATAATTTCCTCTTTAATAAAACAAAGTTTTAAAAACAGATGAAGGTAATCATGATGTAATTTGGAACGTTTTGGAACACGAAATTCAAAAATGGAAATTTGACCAAAACCTTAAGATAAGATAAGATGATATATTATATTCCTTTATTAATCCCGCAGTGGGGAAATTTGCATTGTTTATTTAATTTAATTAATTTGCATTTACATTCTACAGAGGACAGAGCAGAACCAATATAAAAATCTATATATACAAAAAATACAAGCGAATATAGAAATACAAAAAGAAAGAGAAAATAAATCACAACATATAAATTAATTTGTGAATTTCCACTCAAGTTAGTCATAGACAGATCAAGACACAGTTCTGAAAAGATAAACAAATTATAAGATGAGCAAAGAGGAGAAATCCTCAGCAGGATCACTATGTACAAGTCATTTTTTTTAGCTGCCCCACTGTGATCATATTTTGATGAGGTACTGTTTTTGTTCAGTTGTTTTCTTTTTTATCTTTTTTTTATCTGGTTCAGCTGAGCAGTGATGAATGGTCAGTTCCTTTCACTTAGGTTGTGCCCTCTGTAAGATGGTGCTTTTTGTGAAGTTGCACCAACTCAGGAAATAATCATTTCTCCAAATACCACCACATCTATTTAAAAAAAAAAATGCATACATGACTTCTTCCTATTAATTTTGTTGTTTCATGTGTCCTGTCATGTTATTAAAATTGTTCAAGCATTAAATATTTGGAGCATGGACTGAACAGCTTCCTTCACTTCCTCTGCTGCCATTTCAGACTGCAGTTCTAAAACAGCGCAGAAAATCGACATCATTGTTCACAACGTCTCCTTCTGTTTGCTGATTGACCCGGTAAAAATAACAAATACTGGAGACAATCAAAGTCAAGGGGAGAAAGCACACGGTGCTTTAAGTGAGAACTTCTTTTGAGCGTAATCTCACTGGCCAGGCTAGAGGTCAGCTCATGATAATTGACAGGAAGTAGAAGTTGATGTTTGTGCACAAGAGTCGCATCTCTTGTGTACGTCAAGAGCGCCAACCAATGGCTATTTATACATCTTTTTCTTTAACTTTGCAAACCAAAACGGTCTCCACCACAAAGATCACAACAAAAGTGTCTCAGAATATTAAATCCAGAAATTCATTCATTTCTGTGACTGGAGCACCATAATTAGAAGCAGATTTTCAATGGGCAGATTTTACTTGAGTGCTACAAATTGTGGGATTTCACATTGGGCAATAGCAGTGCTGTTTGTTGTTGTTTTGTTTGCTTATTTTAACAGTGTGTGGTTTTCATGGCTTTTGCCTTTTACGTGTTTAGTCAGGCAATTTGCGTCAAACGTTTCAATGCACATATGACGAATGGATCGCACGTAGAATGAAAGAAATTGAAACAAAAATTCTGGAAAAAATTAGTATGGCGTTTTGAATTGAAATTGTTTAGTTTATGCGCTATTTGTGCCTCTGCTTAATGAGTTGCAAACCATCTGAAGGGCACATAAACGGCTTATTCTGGTGGCTTTAAACACACTTTTATTTGCACTGCAGTCATATTAGGTTTCAAATTCAAGGCTACTCTAAAACCACAGGTTTTATTGGACCTAATTTTGACTTTAAAGGACATTATGTTGGATTATCCAATTTGAAACTTGGAAATGCAGTATTACTGAAACGAATGCACCAGAACCTCTGACTGAGTTAAGCTAATAGAGATCTCTGCTGCATTTCAATGATTTCGTACTCAAAACTTTATTGTAGCCTGTGAAAATGCTATTGGAGATCAATTTTCACCACCATGTTTCTTTTTTTTTAACAGTTATGAATTTAACATTTTATTTGGTTGTTTTATGTCAGATTATTTGCTGAAGACAGCAGATCTGCAATCTGCTGCAAAGCTGAGATTTTAAAGAGAGTTTAGTTGAGAAACTCTTTGAACCCAAAGTTAAGTCGCGTCAGGTGCTTTAAGGGAATGTTGCGTTTATGCAGCAGTAGTTTTCCATCAGATGGTGTTCCTGGTCTACTAAGGCTAAGATGACTGGTTTCGCAACATGATTTTTGACCTTAGTTTATCCAAAATGGGGTCTTCCAGACCGTTGTCTTCTGCAGGTCACATACTGACTACTGATTTCCACATCAGAAAATCTGAACTATGCCTTTAAAGCCATTGGTCTATTTCACTGTCTGTTAGTTCATCCTTTTCTGCCTGTTCCTTTGGATGAAGGTAGCAACGATGCTCCACATCCGTAGCTTTTTAAAATGATTTCCCGGTGTGGAGGTCAAGTGGTTGGGACCGCAGATATTTTCTGAACACATGTCCGGTATTAGCGTCTGGGTTGGGTCGGACGGCCCGGTCCGGCTCCCCCCGTATCCCACCCTTGATTTTTCACCCCGCTTCCCTTTTGCCACCCACGTCCTCCCACCCAGGCAATCTACCAAGCCAACCGACCTCAAGCTTACACGAGGTCGCCCCCGCTGTGTAATAACCGCTCGACGGGTCTTGTAATTAGTCTGACCATTAACATAAACAAAAGCTGAGTTTTTTGAAGTGGGGTTGGAGAGTTTTCCATTTTCCCGCAGTCCACGATTGATCCAAGATGATCCGAGATTACCTCCAGCTTTGTCGTTTGTGTCGACGCCTCCTTAACAGTCTGTTTTGTTGAGAAAGCCCAAACTGCAGCAGCTTTGATAGCAATTTGCTCTTTGATAATCACACCCTTTCCTGTCGAGATCAAACTAACAGCTAGTGATGACACACGACTGGATTATCTGTTGTCTGCTTATTAATCTTAAGGGCAACGTACGCCGTGAAAGGCTACAGTGGAACATTGATCTAGACTCTCTTCGACTTATAAGTTGCTCCTTATCTGCCAGTCCTGCCGTCTTACTTGTTGTGAGGTTTGTTTTGAAGTCGTCTCTCTCTCTCTCTCTCTCTCTCTACATTCCTCCCCTTCTGTCGTCCCTCAGCATGTATCCCTTCCCCCTCTCATGTTCCGTGTATGGGTGAGTTTATACTCAGCACAATCACAAAGAGGGTGTGGGCCCACAGCACAGAGAAGACAGATGAGCTGCAACCTCTCCCTGCCCACAGCTTAAGGTCCTGCAGATGCAGCGCTACAGGTGGAGGAGTCACAGGAGCGATCTTTGCGCTAATTGCTGCATGACTCAGCCTCTGCAGCCGTTCTGCAGTGAGCTTTGTAAAAAGATGCTCTGATTGTTGTGAGATCGTATCTCCTCTGGGCCACTTCCCACATGCATCCCTTTGTGTTTCCATGTGTGCATGCTTTGTTGCACCATTATGTATGTATAGTGTGACAAACCTGTTCCTTCAGATATTTCTCTCTTTTTTTTTTTTTTTGTTTAATCATTCGGACACCTCGTTGCATGAAATGGAAGAATTATAAACCTTACTTTTGCATTTTGTTAAAGATATACATGCAAATTTAAACAATTTAGCCTTTCTAAGTGTGTCATGCTGTTAAGTTTATTATTTTCACATGGCACAAGTGTTCTGGTTGTTTTGTGAGAGTTCAATATTGAAACACTTTCTGCATTTCTCGGAAAGCAAGGCCTGTCATGTGGCTTTGTTGGGAAGACTCATTGTCCTGCGTTCTCCAGAGAAAAGGAGGGTGCATTATGGGAATAGTTTCCTTCAGGGGAGCAACAGTCATGGAAACTAGACCTCAGACAAACAACTAAAATTCCCGAGATTTTTTTTTTTTTTTTTTTAAACAAAGTTAATGTGGGGTGGTCCAAAGAACAAAAGTTGCTGGCAAAGCCTATTTAAGCGTGGATTTAAATAGCAAATCTTTTCTTTTGTCTGCATTATTATTACTGACCAGCAGGGGGGAACTTCTCAGATTTCCAGATCTCTAGCCTAGCTTTTGAGTCTGGTAAGCCTGAGCTTGCCCATTGCCTTCTTGACCAGTTCTACTTGGAAAAACAAAAGCATAGGAGAGCACAGCAAATAGCTGGACAAGGGCTAGCTAAGCCTACACCCACTGGGTTAAAGATCTGACCATACACTGTGTTCAATAGAGTATATAGTATATATGTCCTAATTTTGGGTTAGGGTTTCTATTTTTATTCATTTCGTATTGACATCTAACTAAAATAATCTTCTTGAGTGGGACTGTTTGTCTGTCAACTGTATATCTGCACTCAGGAAAGCAGCAAGGTGCTTTTTAGGAGCAAAGCTGTGTGTTTACAAGCTGATAAACAAGCTTGCAAAAATTCTGCAGTTTTTTTTATGTATTTATTTATTTATATCCAGCTCTTTGTTCAGAGTCTCAAAGTGCTGAAATTAAGTTTGGACAACTGGAGTCAGAAGGTCCGTTTGTGACTGTGTGGTGGTTGGGTCTCAATGCTTTCTTGAGCTCAGTGTTTAGATTCGGGGGAGAAACATCAGTTTGTTCAAAAGCCAGTTTAGACGGACTGCTTTATCTTCCCTTCGTTGGAGTTTTTACTGGAGCTCTATAAACAATCTTCTTCTGCAGAGCCGGCTGCATAATCTGCTCCAAATTGCTCTTTGTCTCACTCAAACTGCTCTTTATAACAAAAAGCACTTAAGCACTTAGCGTATGAAAACAAAAAGCATCAAATAGCTTTTTATTGTTTTCAAAATCGTTGGTGGAAATGTATAAAACGTTTATAAATGAATCCCACTTAATGTCCGGCTGAAGCCAAAGCCTGTTTTGATTGGCAGCTCAGGCCAACAGTGCAGTGGGTCTGCAGTGTCTGTGTCATTTGAACTTAATTAAACATGATAGTGGAACATAAAAAAAATAATAAATCTTTAGCTACAATTCGATACTTATTGATAATTGTTGTGAGAAGTAATAAATACACATTATCGTTGTTTTATTTTTAGCAAATGGTACAACCCTGTCCACAGTCATCTCATCAGCACTTTTGCTGAAAAGCGGTTTTTGATATGGTTAAGATATTTTGTTGTGCGGTCGTCTAAAGTTATAGGAGAGGAGTAACTCAACTCCTTTTACACCAAAAAAAGGAGATAAATCTCTTGATAGTCAGCAGTGT
Organism: Poecilia mexicana; assembly: GCF_051168715.1. NCBI lineage: Eukaryota > Metazoa > Chordata > Actinopteri > Cyprinodontiformes > Poeciliidae > Poecilia > Poecilia mexicana. The sequence goes on from NW_028263373.1 coordinate 11,673,907, forward strand.
TGTTTTTTTGGGGGGGGGGTTTTCGGAGAAGGTCATCACCATACAGTGCATTTTCACACATCACAGCGATTCTAAACTCCTCCTACAGACCATTCTGGTTTAGGAATAAACCTGTGTGGCCTACTTCTTTGATCCCCTCCAAAGCCAGACTCTTTGATTGCTGGCACAGATCTAACTGCTCTTGCACTGGTCTGCCCACCTCGCCTGTAGCTCTGTGTCTTCTTCTGCTCCGCTTGCAGCAAAGCACGCGTAAATGATGGACGGAGCCAAACACTGGGATTAAAAAAACAAAGAGCGGGCCGTGGCGGCGGCAGGATTTGCTGTGACTGGCGAGGCTGGGCGTTCCTCGTTCGAACTGGAATTTCGGAGGCCAACGCCGACAGAGGTTGTAGATTCAGCACATGCCTTCCACATGAGTCAGTCCCGGGAGACGGAGACGGAGAGAGAGAGAGAGAGAGAGGGAGAGGGAGAGGGAGGGTTTGTTGTTTTCTGACTGCAAATTGATTGACTTAAGAAGTGCAACATCACCTGATGATAACTGTTCACTGTGACTTCCTGTTGCAAGGAAGATGGAAAAACAGATTAAGAACAAGGAGTGTTGCGCCTCATTCAGTCCTTCTCTGTGGGAGTCAAAGGACTGGAGGGTTTCGCTGAGGAATCTGGGAATGAGAAGTTAAAAAGGAAGAAATGGCTTGACACGAGAAGAGGCGAGCGTCGCAAGGAGAAGGCTGACGGGGAAACAAAATCCATAAAGAGGAAACTCATTCGGTGACCTTCATGTGGAAAAGGCAGGAAATGAGAGTGGAGGGAGTTAAATTGAGGGGTGAATGCTCCAGCTGTGACCCTGAAGGAAAGCCTTAGATGAAGCGGGGCAACCCCGGGGGCATGGGAACAGCCCTCTCGCGCACACACACACACACACACACCTACACACACCCAAAGACATTGAAATTGGCTAAAGTGAAAACCCAGACTATAGGTTTTGCAAATGAAGGAAAGCAATTGTCATGCAGGTGCAATCGCTTATGTCAGAGGAGTATATGTGTGAGTTGCACTGTAGCAACTTTCAGATCAACATGGCAGCTTGACTCAAGATGCCCCCCTCTCTGTTCTCTGGAAGGAAACAAGGCAGTGAAGTGGATATGAGGCAGAGGACAAGGAAGGAGAAGACAGGCGAATAAACAGAGAGAGGATGTGAGAAGCCTCTAGTTTGGCTCACATTTGCGATTGTGGTGCTGGATAATTGCACATCCATCAGCTAAATAAAGCAGCACCCACTGAGGCAGCTATATTTGCACCAGCAGAAGAAGAAGAAGAAAGCATAACTTGACATTTGTTGAAAGCATGAAAGAGAAAGCTGAGCCCTCCTCTGCTCCCAAACTTATTGTTGGTGAGCTTTAGGGATTGTCAGCCACTGTAAAGCTAAGCTCACTGGGATAACGACAGATAATTATATTTTTATACCAGAATATTTTATAGATGACTAATATTTTGCATTTTTTGTTGTAGTTTTAAGAAAAGCAAAAAAAAAAAAGAAAAAGTGAAAAGGTTTAGGATTTCTCACAAAATTATGGATGTTTTAGTAATACTAAAAAAAAATTGAAACAAACACAAGAACACATCAATATTTTTCACTTTGAGTTGCTTTTTAAGTTCCTAAAATCTTTTAAAAGTGTTTATTTGACTAGAATGTAAACTTTGCACTATTCTGAGAACGTGTTTGCTTTTCTCCAAAACACTGCTGATACAAACTCTTTTTTTTCCTGTCAAAAACAACTCGAGCTGACAGTGTTGATATAACGCTATGTCAGCACAGACATCCTGCTCCAGCATCAGCGTCTGACTTCACGCGTGGGCTTCGATGAAGAACGGACAACACTTCCCATGAACACCTTATAAGCATTTCATCTTGGAGCAACATCACGATGCCTCTTCACTTCGGATCAACTAATCTGCAGCCGTCTGTACAAAAAGACGTGTTGTTTTCAAGAGAGAAGCCAAACTCTTTAAACGGTGGCTTTTTAAATTTAAGTGGTTTTCACCCCGCCACTCTTATTAAAATTTTCCGATGGTAGATCAGCTTTCTGACCGCAGTTCAGTCTGTCAAAGCAGGTGTTCAGGGGAAAGGTTCCCCTCTGCCCTGAATCAAGGCCTGCACCCGCTGCACCTTCACGTATGTACTACAGAAACATTTGAGTCTGAGTTTAGTCTGACTCAGACAGAGTTGCTCTTTAAAGTCGAGGCAGCCCTTCAGAAACGTCCGTTTGGGTTGTGGGATTGTGTCGCGGTGCAAACGGAGGCCCGTTTTGTGCCAGTGGGTCTATTTTGGTCTGCAATCTGTGTATGTCTGCGTTTCAAGAGACTGGCTTGTTTGTTCTTATGCAGATATTATCCACAGGGGTCCAGTGCTTTTGAGACACACACACACACACACACACACACACACACACACACACACACACACACACACACACACACACACACACACACACACACACACACACACAAACACCTTCAGGGCTTACCACACTAGCAGTCTGAGAGTCTTTACATCATTTTTTGCTCTGCCTTTTTAATTAGAAGCAAACTTGTAATTTATGACTTGCGAGCCGAAGTGTGACACGGAGGTGCCTAATGTACAAACGAGATTGAAAATGAATCTTTTTTTTTCCACAAGCCTGGGGAGAATATTTTTAATGCCAGATGTCTTGACTTCACTGTGTCCATAAATGGTGTGGCTAACTGGGAAAATCCATGTTTTGCTAAGGGGATTTCTTAAGCATTAAAGAAACCAAAACAAGCGTTAGCCTTTGACTTACTGGGAAAAATGCATATTCAAAAGTTATTCAGACTTCTGTGAGGTTAATTTGTAGAAAAAGTTAACCTGTTCCTGCAGACGGGTTCCTTTCTTTGAAGCTTTTCACTTTCCTTTTCCTGCCTGAAAAAGTGATTAATGGCTCCAGACTAGCAGGTTTTTGAAGTGTAAAGCAACTATGCTTTGTGTTGCCTAAAATGTCTGTTTTTCTCAGCTACATGGTGCTATTTACCATGCTGTAATAATTAAACAAACACTTGTATTGACTTTGCTTGCATAGGTCACTCTGACGTTAACCTTTTAAAGCTTGCTGATTTAATATCTGGTCAAACAAGCATTTCCTTTTTGGCTTACCTTCCAGTTTCAGCTTGTTTTTATTATGTCAATGCAAACATCCCTCACTGCGTAAAAAAAAAAAAAAAAAAAGGTTTTGGCTGATGTAGAGCCGTATGTCAGTCGGAATTTTTTTTTCCTTGCCACAGTGTGCCTCGCGTGTTCTCGTCACCTCTATTAAGAGCAAACACATATTCACAGCTACCTATGCGAAGAACTAATATTTTATCTATCCAAAATGTACATTTACTATGATATTTGGAGCACTTGGAATGGAGTGTAATTGAAACTTGCATCTGTGTTTTGCATTTGAATGTCTGGCTGCTTTTAAAATTCACCGAAACGGGTCCTATGGAATAAAGGAATTCAATATTTCAGCTGAATGATATTTCAGCTGAAATATCAATGAGTCATATCAAAATGGAAAGGACAGATTACGTTAGCATGTCGTTGGTGCAAACTCCTCGGTCAGCAACGATTCTCACCAGAACTAGATGATATTTACTTAAGATTTATGAGTAACAAAATCCTTCAGAAGGTAAATGATAAAAACATTTTATGTTTTGGGTGAATTGTTGTTGGAACTGTTATAGCAGGTTCATAAAACACGGTTCATGATGTGCTGGAGCAGAGAAGACTGAAATAAATTATTGCACAATTACTGGTAAGCGAGTTAAATACAAAAACAAAACTAATGCGGGTGGCGTACCTCTGATTAAAAGCTATTTATGTAATATGCATATGCATGTCCAAATAGATTTGCCCCAATTCTTTGCCCTTACATGAAATGGTGAGATTATTTTATTATAAAAAAATACTCGTTTATATTTTGGGGGATTAATGTAATCCCAATAAATTCAGGTAAGTTTTCAAATTTTCTGAATACATTTTTTTACAGTTGTATACCTTTTTAAGGTTGAAGGGTGTGTTGACTTTGTAATACACTGAATTTGGAAAAACAAAAGTGGTTTCCTTGGAATATTTCGAGGAACAAATTCTACCCATTTTATGCTTCTGTTGCTTTAAACAGTTCATTGAACGCACAAGAGGAAAATGTGATTCATTCCGACTTTCTCTCAGTATCTAAGTTTTAGTTCAGTTGTTTTGTTGTTGGTGTCTTGCAGAACCTAAAGCTCGGTTTATTTATTCATTTACACATGGAAAATGTTAAGTTAACTTTACTGCATAATAAAGTGCTAATTATACTTAATTAACATGGAAAAGCAACACATCACATGATTACAAATGATGGTTCTATATATGTGTAATATAATATCCATTTTTTGTTTGCACTTTTTTGAGATGATCAGCACGTCTTAGAAGTTTTTCAAATATTTAATCACTAGACTCATTTATGTTTTCCATGCTTGCCCTCAAGACTGTATGTTCTCACATAAACATTCCTATTTTTATGATTAGAGTCATTATTACAGTTTAAAGCAACTAAACAAGTCACAGGGAGTTCTGCTCAATTAATTTTAAGGCTGTTTACCAGAGGTACCAGGGGCACTTTATTCATTTCTGCCGTCGTATTTAAACACTGTAAAAACCAGATCACATACAGTTGCTGTCATAACATCATTCTTTGGATCTCATCTGGGTCTGATGTAAAACTTTGCACAAGAAAATGAGCTAATCTTCTCAACAGCCCTCTCTGCTCCTTCCAGCTGGAAACAGGCTGCAGGATGCAGATGGACGAGCCGCTTTCCAAAAGCCACATCAGTAAAATTTACATCAAGGTTCCCTCCTGCTGTGCCTGAAACAGGGTCTCGACTAAATATTGCAGACTTGACTAAACGTTGGGATGTGGTTGTTTGAGATGCCGTTTTACTGGTTCCATGAGGGAAAATTTGGGCAAGTTTACAACCCCACAGTCGCATATCTACAACATGGTTGGGTGTAAATGTGCAAATCGGGTAGCGGTTCATGCAAGAAAGTGTGGTTGGTTAAAAAAAATAAATAAATAAATAAAAAAAAATGTAGTTTCAGATGTATGCAGACTAAATTGAGGTTTCCACCATAATAATTTATGGTTTACAAATGGTTTTTGAGTGTGGGGTGGTGGTTTCAATGGTCATCAGTGAAACAAGAAATGCTTGTGCTTAGTCCCAGTCCAAACTTTTCTTTGCATGTTCCTCTCAGCTCCAACCTCCCTGCATGTCTAAACAGGATTAAGAGGGTATCAGAGATAGATTTATCAGTATATTACTATTCTATAAGCTCAGCTACTCTAGGGTTCAGTCATACTTTTGTGCCTTTTATTCAGTTAAGCGCTGTATTTGTTCTGTTGGCAGCAAAAAACATCTTCTGTATTTTGTCTTGATGGTGTAAAAGAGAGACGTTTGCAGTTGGTCCGTTGGAAAACGATGACCTTGCTCATCTCCTGTAGTGTGGAAATGCAAAACGTCCAACTAAAGCCTCGATATGTGGGGGTGGGGGGTTTGTTACTACTAAATCTTGCACTTGTAATGTGTGATGAACCTGAGAGGAAATTTCTAAGCAGTAATCTAATATCCTGTTTTCTAAAACTAGCTTCTGACTAATTGCTGTAAAAGTACCAAATGGGCAAATAACTATCTGTGGTTTTCCGCAAAAATTTTTCCCCCCAGAGAAAAAGTCCATCAGCATTAATTTAAGAGCAAGTTTTATCTTCAGGATGTGGAGAACATTGTGCTAATTACTCAGGAGGTGGGGGGAGATGCATTAGCAGTTCTTGGAATCCATTTTTGATGTGGAACAAACAAGCCTTCTATTTAAATCTTTTTTTATCCTTTTGTCTCACCCTAAAGTGGAAAAGACGGTGACTAGTCATAATCAGGAGCTAATGCATCGAAGGCCTTCTCGTAAACTGGGACTTAAAAAGTGAGCTGAGTTTTAATCTGGCGCTCTTTTTTTAAATGTTTTTGACACCCACTGAAAATCTTAAAACTATTTTATTGAGTGACATCTCTAATAGCTTTTTGGTTTTCATATAAATACAGCAGCGCTGTTTAATTTACTTTTTGCAAAAGAAGAAAAACTGTAATACAACAAACTCTTTAAATAAAAAAAAAAGAAAATTCACACTGCTCAAGTTAAGCCTCGTGTTGCTCTGCAGCTTAATTTCTTAATATATAACTAAAGAGAACGCAGCCCAGTTGTTTTGAGGTGGCAAATTAGGAAACCAGCGGGATTTTCTCAACTTTACAAGTGCAAATAAGTTGTTAATTACTGCAGCTGTCACTGCTTTTTGGTATATGTGGTAGTCATATTGGATTTATGAGGTTGGAGTTGGCAAGGAAGCTCCGACTTGAACGATGCCATCATCCGCTGTGGGCATAAGTGGATGGAAGTGGTCAGCAAGAAAACTCCAGATGGCTGCGGTGTTTAAAGAACACAGAACAGCCTGACGTTAGCTTGGAGTCATTCTTGTTTACATCAAATTCTGACGCTACCATCTGAATCTGAGTCTCGTCACATCAGGCAACGATTTTCCAACCTGTACATTTAGTTTGCCTGAGTGAATTCCAGACTGTGTTTTCTAATTTCCTCTGATATTGAGAACGCTTTCTCTGCTCACCTGCCACTCAGCAGATATTTCTCTTTTTCATACCACTCTCTAAAGTCAAGCAGTGGTTATTAATTAAAATCCCAGATCAACAGTTTGTGAAATTCCCATACTAGTTCATTTGGCATTGTAAAAATCCCTAGATTCCCTTTTCTTGCTGATTAATACTTGGTTTGATGACCCATATGATTGGCTGATTCACTGTTTTGCTTTCTGAAATGCAATTGACCAGGTTTTTCTGGTGAAGTGACGTGTCGCATTTCCCTAAAATGAGCAGCAGATCAACTTCTGGTCTCGTCTTGCACGTTATGCCTTCTCTGACTTGATTTTGCGCAGCTCACAGATATTACAGATGGCTAACTTGCAATTGGTAAAAAAGTTATTTATGATTTTACAATTGCTACTTTCCTCTGGCGTGCTAAAGTTGAAACAAATGTTGGATTTTTGAATGATTATATTATAGAGTTTAATAGATTCGATTCCTCTACCTAAGTTAAAGCTCCGTGATCATAAAAAAACTATTACGTCTTCCTTTTTTGTTTTTATTGGACTGTTCACCCACCCATCCATCATTTGAAGTGGAGTTAAACACAGAAAGCTTCACTTCAGTGTGTTTTCCTTTCGGTCTCTCTCCTCACAGCTTCTCATCAGTCAGCCTCACTGGAAAACTCGCTGGAATTATGTCAGCTGCAGACATTTTTCTGAAGGATGGGAGGGGTGCGCTTCACGAATTTGCAAAGGAACATAATACCATTGGCAAGTGCACTTCCTCAGTTTAGCCAGTGCTGCTTCGTTACTGTTTTTCTTTCATTTAATACGCAGCTGCCTGGTATTTCCACAGTGGCCCCAAGACTACCTCGGCGGTAGACATTGGAGTGGAGGATTGCATTCCTACAAAGGGCTAAGACCTTCTTGCTCTGGCTAATGTAACGAACATCGAAAATGTGAGCAAGTAACTTCCACAGAATGAAACGTGTCACTTCACCAAACCGGGAATTTCTAAAGAGACGCAGTTGAGACAAAGTACAGAAAACAAAACTGCTTCCTTAAAGCCCAAGGATGGATAAATGATTTCTGTATGTGGAGTTGTTGAGGTTGAGACCTTTCACCCACATAGCTTTGGGATCCTCCTCTAGTCATACAACGCCACAACTCCGTTTTGTAACCTTGAGGAAGGGTACAGCATTAGACAAGCAGCAGTTATAATTCCCGGCAGCTGTAATAGATTGCGGTGGTGAAAAGCACAAAACGGATAAGGATGTACATTAGAGTTGGGAAAGGCTGATGTGTTTTCTCTTGGGGGAGCGGGGGGGGTGGATGTTTCCGAACGACTCAAGGACGTCACGCTCTCTCTGGGCTTCTGCTTGTTACTTTGTGTTATTTTTAGACACAGCTAAAGCATTTGGAAATGGTGGGAGTTTTTGGACTTTTCAGAACCGTCTTTTGTATGATTTATTTCCTTCACTATAGACACACCCAGCTGATGGCAGGAATGCTTTTCCTCAATTTTCAACATTTCTTTGTATGGAATTTCAACCCGACATTTACCAGAATTGTGATTTTTTTTTTTTTTAACCCTCCTTGTCTCTTTTTTTTATTGATTCATTTCAAAAGCTAAAGCCTCGCAAGAAGAAATACAAGTAAACAGTCAGAGACTAAACTAAATATTTCTTGTTCCTCCAGCTTAGTAAGGGGTGTTATGTCTGAAAGCTTGTAGAAATTAGAATTTAAAAAAAATACTTAATTCTTGAAATTTTCCTCTTAAAAAATGGATAAAATCTACTTTGATTTTCATGCCCAATCCGTCTCTAATATAATTTTGAATCGGTAGGTTTCCTGGTATTGAGGGCAGCCCATAAACTCTCTGTAGGGATTACGCCTGTGTTAATCCAGAGCCCTAAATTGGGATTGTCGATTTTTGGAACACCAAGTTGTTTGACGATCGTTAATTGTTTATGTGACATTCAAGTATTTGGAAGAATGTATCCCCTTTCATCATTCTATCCACTTCGTGCAATGCAGCAAAACGGAGCTGTGCCTTATTTCAGAAGTGACCATTGCCCTAAATATGTCGCCTAATCCACTGTTCTGTTGCTCTGATTATATTTCAGCGTCCCTGCCCTCCATCATTTTGACGGTTAGGTTCAAGCCTTATCAACGGGGGATTCACTGTGACGACGAGAGCATCAAGTACCCGCTCAAACCAGACACCATCTCCCACAGCATGATGGGAGTCATGACCATCACCTGCACTGTCATTATTGTAAGCTTTTCCTCAGAATTATACAAAATAAACAGCCATTTAAAAAAAAACATCTGGTGTGATGCTTATGGTGCGCTAAGGAAATGATGTGAATATAAAAAAGATTTTTTTTTAAAAACTGTTCTAATTGAACGACAAATGTGTTTTTATTTATTTAATTATTTTTTTTTACTTTTCCCACAGATCTCCTCTGGAGAAGCTTATCTAGTCCACAAAAAGATAGTTTACTCAAATTCAAAGTTTAATCAGTATGTAGCAGCACTCTACAAGGTGGTGGGAACCTTTGTGTTTGGAGCAACTGTCAGCCAGTCGCTCACGGACATCGCCAAGTTCACAATCGGCCGTCCGAGGCCTAACTTTATGGCCGTGTGCGCGCCGAAGAACTGCACGGGATACGTGCTGGAAATCAACTGCACAGGCCAGTTGCACGAAGTCACAGAGTCGAGGTAGGACAACAACTATGACTGTAATTTTTATCATAACTTGGAGGAGGCAATGGGCAATAAAGATCAAACATGAGACTGTATAAATGGCTGATTGAGCGGGTTTTAGAAGAGCTTTAAACACTAAAGCTCTTCACTTCCCAATTCCCGTCTCATCTTCCAGATATGACAGGCATATTTACCCCATGCATTTGTGTAGTTATTCAGGTTTCAATATCACCCCAATTTTTTAAAGCCTAATAACATATTGAGGTTCTGCCTGTTTGTAACTGAATTCACAGTGGTAATAAATGTGCAGGAAAATGGAAGAACAATCCGAAAGATATTAACAATAAACTCTCTAGAGGATTAATTACATTTTTTTCTTTTTTTCCTAGATTATCTTTTTATTCTGGACACTCCTCCTTTGGAATGTACTGCATGCTCTTCCTGGCGGTAAGTGGAACCTTGAGTTTTTTTTTGTTTTTGTTTTTTTTTTAAACAGTGCAGACATATCTCTGTTTTCAGCGCCGGACTGCAAACACCTGCTTTTGGATCAGGCATTCCAGTCCCCAGATGCTTGTGTTTGCAGATGTGTTATCAATGGGCAATTGTTGAACAGTAGAAAAGTCCCATGGAGCCAGATTAAACCAGTATAGACGTTAAAAAAAAAAAAAAGGAAGGGGCTCATGAGGAGAAATGAGCAGAGTGGAACTGATCATACGTCTGCAGAATGCATCTTATTTCATAAGAAGTTTGTGTTCCATTTTGTGACCTTTCCAGGTCTTTAGTTTGTATTGCAGTCTCTTACCTCTGTGGGAGAACATGTTGCCTGTTTACTTGCAGCTGTGAATAATCCACCCTGTTATCCAGTGGACAAACCAAAGCAAGATAACTGGTGTGGTTGTTTCCTGAAGGTCAGCTCTAAGCTCGGCTAATGGCGCTGCTGCTCAGCCTCCATGTCCAACCGCATCGCGTTCTGTGCGTTCTCTCTCACTCCACCTCAAAAGCAAGCTGTCCACCATTTTCCATATTTCATTGCCTTAATATTCCCTATCCCAGGCATCCTTCATGTTAGCATTAGAAACTGTTCGTTTTTTTTTTTTTTTTGTTTTTTTTAGAAAGTGAGGCTGCTGCAAACAGGTGTGCAGCCATTTTTTGAAACAATATTTTATTTTTATGCCGTACGCCTTTTAAATCCATCAAAATCTACGATGGGACAGAAGGTCTCAAGCCGGATGTTTGCCAAAGGACAAAGTGATTGGGGTTGTGCTGTTTGCAACCGAGCGAAACCTGACGAACTTCCAGACAGAAGGAACAGAGCTGAGCAGTCACTTCATATGTGTCTCCTGTGGGCTGTGCTTTAAAAAGTGTCCTACAGTGTAAAGTATGGCCTTGTGGCAGGAGGACGCGAATGTGATGCCAGTTATTACACCTTCAACAGAAGCTGAGAAGAAACTTTATGCAGCTGCCAGATTTGTATATTTGTTGGCTTTCACCGTTTCCTTCAGAAAGGCTGCGGCACTTACTGGTTTATTCATCCACAGTGGATATAAATTATATTTGTGTTCAACACGTGTTCTCGTGTTAGTCTGTTTTACTTTTGAAGTAGGCACACAGACATTTTTCACATAATTGACTTTTTTGTGCCCACGTGACATCCACTTAAAAACTACAGTAGGTGATTTATTGACGGGTGGCTAATTTCAATCTCCAGTTCCATTGGCAGACCGGTGTCAAAATGCATAAAAAATGAAGACGAGAAACAAAAACAACTCACAAAGAAATGTTGCACATTTTTATGAGATGGCATTGAGGGAGCGCGGTAGGACCTGCTTCATCAATGCTCTGCAGACCTTGATGACATCCGGAGGAATAATTTGAACCATTTGTTCAGCTGTGCTGAAGCAGGATCCGATCTAAGACTTGCATGACATCGGGAGCTGGCCACTCTCTCTGGTCAGAGAGTAAATTGGTGAAATCTGAGCAAATCAAAATAAATATGAAAGCTGTTTTTTTTTTTGTTGTTTTTTTTTATAATGTCTTTCTTGTTGTCTGGATTTGCTAACTGGTCTTTCTCTCCGTTTATTCTTCCATCACAGCTTTACGTGCAGGCCAGACTTGCGGCGAAGTGGGCCAGACTTCTGCGGCCCACCATCCAGTTCTTCCTGGTGGCCTTCGCGGTGTACGTGGGTTACACCCGAGTCTCTGATTACAAGCACCACTGGAGCGACGTGGTGGTGGGGCTGCTGCAGGGAGCTCTCGTTGCCGTGCTCAACGTGAGTCTCCAAGACGACGACGTCTTATTAAGGCAAACACAAGTAACACGCCAGACTTCCCAAAACGGCAGCTAATAACTCAGCTGCACCCGGCTCGGGGGCGTCTTTGATCTTGTCTGGGTTGCTTGAAACGTGCTCGCGTTTTGACATTTTGTCCCGTTTGATGTAACTTCAACCTCACCTAATGACATCCTAACATTAAATCTCACTACAGTGGGGAATATATGATTGGAAAACCAAACAGGGTGAGACGTTTAATATGGAACTCTTACTGTTAATAATACTCCAGTGCTGAAAATCACCGATGAAGCATTTTTTTTTTTTTTTTTTGGTTTTATTTTTAGCTTCATTAAATGTCGACAGTAACTTGGAAGTTGAAAGAGTGTAAAACATCAATGGCGTGTCACGATTCCCTGCCAGTATGTTCATTGTGTTCGCTTCAACCAGCCAGGCTGGTTAAAGTTGTGCAGAGGCACAGTTTATGCACGTTTGATTAATTGTAGCCTTAATGCATGTCTCTGGCCTCCACTTCCCTGCGTGCAAAAAGAAACCCTGTGAGGCAATATTTTATACCTTCAGAAGTTGGCCGTGCGCTCCGCGAGTTCCTCTCATACACGAGTCCACAGAAGTGTTGGCGTGTCACTTAGCGGCGCTGCACAGACCCTTCCAAACAGATGTAATCACAATTTCCAGCCTTGCCTTTTTTTTATTTTTTATTTTTTCATCCTCTCTGAGAAAAATGCCTCCTAAGTGATCTCCTTCCTCTCGCCTCACGCTGCAGGTTCGCTTTGTGTCCGACTTCTTCAAGAAGCGCCATGCGCATGGCTCGAGCCCAGACGCGGGGAGCTGCGAGGAGCCGGAGAGGAAACCGAGCCTGCAGATTGCAGACGCTGAGCACGGCAACCACTGCGGCTACCGCAACGATCCCGGCCCCTTGTGATGAGAGGCGTCGGCTTCCCTTGGCTTGCAGCCTGCAGACACCCAAACCTGTGCAATAGGTTCCCGACGCAGGAGCCGCAGCTCCGTTCGTGCGGTCTGCTGCTTTTAGTTCAAGTCTCGATTCCAATTCTGGAAATGTTACAATTTCTTTTCTTTTTTTTTCTTTTTTTTTTGTTTGACTTCATGAGCTCATCAGCTCTTCTTCTCCTTTTTCAACCACTCACTCTGCATCTGCTCCACTGGAATGATTAAGAGGGGGGACGCCGCCCCTGTCAAGGAAAACACAATAACCTCTGCTTCCCTTGTAAAGGAGAAGAGAGCGCATTGCCTTCCAAGCATCTTTCTTGAAGTTGCATTTAGAGGGCTCTAAACTCACTGTAGCAAAGCTGTAGTTCAGTGTAACCACGTAGAATAATTGTTGCTCATATTGTCGCAAACAAATTACACCCGGGAGGTACAGTGTGCGCCTTCTTGCAACCTTGTGAAAGAAAAAAAAAACTCTGATGTCCTCCTCCTTATCGCCTGCTTCTGAGAAATCTGCATTTGTTAATTCATATCCAGTAAGCTAACTATTCTGTAAGACGAGCTTTATTTCACAGGTCGGTATTGGAAGACGTGGCTGAAATTGAGTTTTAACAACCTGAAAGAAACAGATATCTCTGCAAGTAGTTTTTCAAAGTGATTTAAAAAAAACAGTAAAATAGTGTTAGAAAATGTAGCTTGCTGAAGCTTGCATTTGTTCCGGTGTTTTTCAATTTTGTGTGTGAAGATTTGATCGGTTCGCAGTGAGGGAGAATTACAACTAAACTATGAATGTCTGTAAAAGAAAAAAAATGGTTTGGTTTACGTATTAGCAAACTTTTTTAGCGCACCTTAAAAAAGAATAAAGGATTACCTTCAGTGACGCGAAACTGAACCTTTAAGAATGGATGATGCTTTAAAGCACACGGGTGCATCTCAATGACTTTGAAATTCTTAGATCAGGTAATTTAATAAAGTAATTCAGATCATAGAGCTAAACTCGTATGGATTCATCACATACAGTGATGCGTTTCAAACTTTTTTTTTTTTTTTCAACCGATTTTTATGATTACGGCTAACAGACGTCGGTCCATGTGTTCCCACATTCTACAGTATATGCATAATTTGGTCATTGTTCATTTTAAAGAAATAGCTGCACCATTGAAATGTGGCATGGGGCTTCTAGGGTGTCAGGAAACCCAGGCTGCTTTAATGGCTTTCAGCCCGTTTGCATTGTTGAGCCATGTGTCTCAGTCATCCGCCTGAAAATCCTTCGCATATTCTCTATAGGATTTTGATCAGGCAAGAACTTGCAGGCCAATCCAGCTCAGTAATACCACAGTAATTAAAGAAGCCATCAGTACTTCGGACAGTGTGAGTAGGTGCCAGGTCCTGCAGGAGGTTCAAATCTGCATCTCTGCGTAGCTCAGACAAAAGCATGAAATGCTCTAAAATGTTATGTTGGGATGGATTTTAGACCGCTTGGCAATAGTCTCAATATTTTTTCTCTTTAGCCTGGCTGAGATCATTCTGATATCTGGTTCAAGAGCATTTTAGCACTAGGAATGTAACATCGTAGTCCATCTATCTGTGGTGGCTCTTGAAACACTGACTCCAACCACAGTCAGCCCATGCCTTGTGACTCTCCCCCGCACCCCCAAGGGTCTCGCAAAACCTTTTCTTCCTCTACAGGTTGCAGTCATGTTGCTTATGCACCCATTTTTTTTAAACTGCACTTTTTCCTTCCACTCAGCCTTGTATACTGCAGTTTGAACGGCCAGCATCTTCAGCAATCACGCTTTGTGATTCACCCTGGTCTGCTTGACAACTCACAGCATTGTCCTGGTCACAACATGACTAGAAAATAATCATCTCACATTTAAGATTTTCTTAATGGCCTCAAGTAATATTAATATTTTCTGAGACTGACTTTTTTTTTTTTAAGCTAAAAGCCGTAATCATCAAAACTAAGAAAAACGCAGGTTTTAAATGTAGCATTTTTGCGTCATATATCTAAAACAAGGTTTACTTTTTCATGTAAATGTTGAGCTAAATTGCCATTTAATAAAATTATAAATCATTGAGATGCATCTATGGACATGCTTTATGCTCTTTAAAATAGATATGCTGTATTAAAACTGATTCTTTTAATTTGTAAAGCTTGGGAGTCATTTCTCCTCGTGTTATATTTCCCCATGTGGGACAAACTGGACTGCAGCGGTAAAGTTATTGATGCTGACAGCTTCCAGTTCAGTGCGACTTGATGCACCACACTGCTACCACTATATTGCTAAAGACATTGGTTGAAAATTTGACCACCAACTTTTCTTTACTTGTTTAATTTTATTGTTTGATTTTACGAATAGTCAAAGAAGGACAAGACGGCCGTTTGAAAAGGCCGTTTTATTTATGCGTGAAATAAACTTTCTATACACTTTGTACAAGGCTGGAAATGCCAGCTTTATTGAAGTTTTTCTGTGCAATCACATCTGCTTGCCACTATGAGCCACAAATACTGTATCTACTAATGCTATGAGACTTTATAAAGGATGATTGTGAGTGTGTATATATATATATATATATATATATATATATATATATATATATATATATATATATATATATATATATATATATATATATATATATATATATATATGTTTTTGCTTGTGTATTTTTATGTCTGTATAATTCTAATTCCATAGTTGTGTTTCAGCCACTCAGGCTTGTCTATTTGGTTCAGTACCAGGTCTAGGACAGTTGCCATGGTTGGTCTTCAGAGCGATTGTTGTTGCCATGATGATGAGTGACAAGCATCACAGATATAAACAATATTTAAACAAACTAAGAGTTTTTTAACTGATTAAAGTGTCCTGTTTTACTTTAAGCTTTTCATACATTTTAACGTGTGTCAACTTGTTTGTATCTTTGCTTAGATGTAGCCTGTAGATTATGTCTGCGGTCTTCAACCTGGAGAGTTTTCAATAAAGCTATATTCCACCCTAAAATGTGTGCTTCACTCATTTGTATCACTAACTTATCCTTTGCATGGAATTTCACAAGTAGGAGTTTGGATAAATAGTTTTTGCTCCATCAGGAGATAAATGTCTTTTGGCATGCATGCTGTGACCCAGAATGCAGTTTTGCAACTCAAGAGATCGGTTTTGTGCAAGGCACTGAGTCAACTTACTTCAGTTTTAGTTTTGCAACAATCCATTGCTGGTTTCACTTATTTATCTAAATTTAACGAATCCCACACGATGGTGTTTGCAAAACAGATTTTTCTTTTCTCCAAAATGTATCATTTTGAGGAAGGAGAAGAGCAGAAAAAATGCGGTCTTTTTTTATTTATCCACCAAGTACTAAATAGTTGCTTAGACTTCAACAAATGAAAATAAGAAATGTTTTCAGGTTTTTTTTGTATTTAAAGCTTTAATTCAATTCAGTTTATTAATGTAGCACCAAATTCCTATAAAATGTTGCCTCGAGGCACTTTACAAGCAAGTCATTTCCACCAGTTTGAATATCAATTCAAAGTGGTTCTAGCTGTCAAACACTTCGCTAATCTCTGTTCATTTGTTCAAATGAGCTTAAAGTTTATCTGTCGAAGAAAACCCAGCAGATTGCACCCAGCCATTCTGCTGGGTGCAATCCACTATTGCATCCAGGAGGAGCATTCACTCCTCCTGGATAAGGAGCGATAATCACTTGGGTTGTGTTGTTAACTTTACAGCAACTCCTCAGACCGAGCTCGCATGTAGCAACAGCGGAAAGGAAAAAAATTCCTCTTTAACAGGAAGAAACCTCCAGCCAAACCGGAGACTCGGTACGAGTGGCCATCCGTCACGACTGACTGGGGGTTTGAGAAAGGAAACAGAGGAGCTGATGTAGGAGTAGACTGCGTGACAGATTTGTCTTTGGAAGTGGAATCTCACAGATTTAAAACAGCCTAGTTCCTTTATATCTACATGTTCAAGCCTTTCTAAGAAAATATGCTCACACACTTGATTAATAACTATTTTCTCAAGTATTTTAGATAAGAAAGGAAGGTAATAAGATAAATGTTTAAAGATTATCTACAGTAAAATAGTATTCCTGAATTGTTTTTGGTAATCCTCAGAAAACATTTTTTGAAGACAGATGACACAAAAAAAAAGATACAGTTTTTATATATTCTTACATGTAGAAACACGAAAAATATTTTTAAAAGTGGATTTTTATCTGGCTCTCTTTAGTTACCTTGTAATACAATCCAGGGCAACAACTCGCTTTTTGAAGTACTTTATTAATTGGAATTCACCTCTGTAGATTTTCTGAGTATAAATTCAGCTGTCCTATAAGTAATCTATAAAGAGCTATTATAGAACATCGGGGATTAAACAGCATCCAGAAATTGAAAGAACATTGCGGACAGGTTTTAATTATAAAACAATATTCCAAGCTTTGAAAATTTCCATGGAGCAATGTTTACTATATTATCTGGAGTTAGAAAGTACAGAACAACCCCTGACATTGCAGTAAATGGGCATGTCTGCCAAAACAAAAGAATGGCAAGAAAAATGTTGTGGTGAAAGCACAAACAGCAAGACTTCTTTGTGGTTGTAATATGACAAGAGTGAGAAAGCTAGAAAAATAAATATTTTTGTATGTCAGTGAGACTTATTTTAACAAAATATCACAAACAATAAAAGATAGAATTAAATCCCTCTTATTTGCTCTTGCCTTGGCTTTTATTTTGGTTCATTTTTTCGTGACAACTTGCACAGGAAAATATGGCCTTTTATGTGTAGATATTTTTTCACCCTGGAGTTAAAAATAACTGTGTTGACAGTTACACAACACCAGAATCAGATTCCAGTAACATGTGGTTTAACTTCTCTGGCTTTAGGATCCAACATAACTTTCTTGCACATAAAAAGTTTTTTTTTATTCTTCTTCTTCTTCTTCTTCTTCTTCTTCTTCTTCTTCTTCTTCTTCTTCTTCTTCTTCTTCTTCTTCTTCTTCTTCTTCTTTGTGCTTGAAGAATAATTAAAACCAAGTGCCTAACTTTAAGGGATGACTTATCAAGGTTTTCCTGGTTGCCTTTGTGAGACTGGAGCATTGAATGAACCAGAAAAACAAACACTCGTGTTTGGAGTGAAATAAGCACCGGACCCACAGGGAGGTTTGTGGGAATATCGTTGGCGGCAGTGCTGAAAGCCAATGTCGTCCCTCATTTAAAATGATATCGCTCGCTGGCATTCCATGAAGACAAAGTGTGCACGGGGTTATTTTTCAGCATAATGTCAAAACAACAAAATACAAAGATATTTTGCTGTTTATAGCGTTTCTGCTGATTGGTGGTTCAAAGTATACAACTACAAAGAAAGGAAATAGCATATTGTGAAATTATTTTTTTGTCACTCATTTCAGAACGCGAAACTCATGTATTGTAATGTATTACAATACATAAACTCATGTATTGTAATGTATTCGCTCCATTTCAGACAGTGAAAATTTCAGACCCCATTTCTTGTAATATTGGTGATTATAGCTTACATTCTCAGAAAATTTGAATATTGACAAAAAGTTAAATGAGGACCTTTGCACTGATCATTTGTGATTGAATGTGGGTGTGTAGAGGACAGAAATCCAGTCAATCTACCAACACACTTGAGAGTATTTCATCCTTCCTGAAATGTTTCTGTTGGCATGGAGACGTTTATTTCATTCTCTAGCGTGACTTGGTTTTGGGTTTTCAGCATCTGTAAGCCAAAATCATCAAATTACAATGAAAACAATATTGCATTGTTCCATTATATGCGTAAAGAATCAATACACGAGTTTCACTTTAGGAAATGAGCTCAAAAATACTTTTTCACAATATTGTCATATTTTGAGACGTACCTGGATGAGTTCAAATCTGTGGCAATAATCATGTTAGAGATGTATCGCAGTCCCTCTCTTTATTACCCATAATGCTTCCAGGAAACTGGGTCTCATTAAATCATGAAATGTCTTCGCTGGAAATACATTTCTCTCATCGGAAGTGAGAGATAATTCACTTCCGGTGAAGCCTCAAAAGCTTCACCGGAAGTGAATTATCTCTCATCAAATTAGCTTGAGGTCTTCTGGAAGCTAGAAAAAAAAACATGTTCGTTATTTATTTTGTTCACAATCGTGTAGTCAGAGCTCATGGCTTTGGAATCCAGAAGAATGAAATATTGTGTTGCCTTTAAAGCCGCGTCCAACTTCAAATCTACAGACGATTCTGAAAATATAAATAGCAAAAGTTTCATTCCTTGGAAACCATCATAAAAGTCATGAATGGTTTGTTTCCACCAGGATGTATTTCTGTGAATGGCTGTGAGTCTCGTGAGAAGTGGTTCTTAAAATGAGTGGTTTGGGGGAAACCTCAGAACTGGAAGCAGTAAAAGCATCACAGAAAAGACTCGCTTGGCAGCAGTTTGATGCTGCGGTTGACGCTTTGGACTCAGCCCACTTCAGCCATTGTCCTCATATCCAGCGGACCGATGGTTTTAAAGGGGAATCTCAGGATCAGATTTAGAATATTTTTGGTTGATCTTGGCATGACTCTCACTCGGTCACTCTGGCAGCGTGCCTGGACAAAGAAAATCTCAAAGTTGAACAAATGAAAGGTAAAATCCAAGTTCTGTGAAATGTTCGGGCTACACGGATTAGTCAAGCCTTCACTTCCGCAGGTTTCTTTTTTCCTGATGTTTTTACAAATAGTTTTGGTTGAGAAAGTAAGATGCGGGAGGTAGGAAACTGAGAAGTGGTTTGCACGATTCGAAGTTGATAAATGCGAGACTGTTGTTCTTTCACATGTCTTGACTTGAACTATTTTGTGGTTTCTCAATGAGGTGGAACTGTTCACATAAAGTTTTCAGCACAGGGAGAGAGAAAGCACGGTGTCCTCTGGACCCGCTCTCACGCAGGTGGTCACTTCTCAAGTCTGGGGAAAATCCACTGCCCCTACTCTGGGTTTTGAATCTTCTCAACTCAAGAGAACCGACAAGCTCCAATTTGTAGAATATGATCGGTCATGCATACCAGAGGAATTATTTTTTTTTTTTTTCTCAAACTTTGACTCCCAGTGATGACAGAGAGAAGGTTCGGTTATATTCTCATGCTGGAAGCCAGCAGAGACATTTTTAGCTTGGCTCTGCATCGTAGCAATTAAAATGCCTCCAGAAATGAGCGACTGTCGTCTCTGTTGTTTTCCCCTCTTCCGAGCAGCAAGTCCAACAAAGGCAAAGGTCTTGCTTCTGCGCAAAGACCAGTTAATCAACCCCTCTCTGCTCTACGTTCACAGAGTATTAAAGTGGCTGCAGCCACAGCCTTCTACAACTTAAAATAACAATGCAAATGCTGTTTCGTAATTAAGCCCACAAGGTTTACAGTAATCTGAGTCAGCTCTGAACCCTTGTGCTGCAGAAATTATTTAATGATCAAAGTTTTCAGCTTCATGTGAATAAACCCCCACGAGGTGCACTTTGTTACAGAATGGCCTTGAATAAGACAACTATTATTATTGATTTTAACTCAAAACACCTGCTTTCCTCGTCTCCTAATAAACATTCAGAGGAAACTGCAGAAAGAGACATTAGTTATTGAATGTAGATTTATGTGAGGTTTGAGCGTGTTTACTCAAAGATGTCATTCACTGGTTTTTCTTCCAAATCTCTGTTTAAGTGAATAACTTAAACTCTTGGAGGAACGCAAGGGGCTAGTCCCTTTCTCCAGTGGTCAGTAGGCTGGAGGCCATCCCAGGGCAGTTTGGAGACACATAATCCTGCATTGTCCTCAGCAGATATTTTTCCGACATTCATTTCTGACCTTTATGTTTTTCTTGTTGGGGAAAGGTTTCCATCTTGGAGTTCTTAACCCTTGTGCGTGCGAGGACTGAGGCAAACGTGGAGGACTGAGGCAAATGATACAAGTTTTACGTGTGTGGGGTCGGTTGGACCCCATTTGTAAACACAAGGGTTAATTGACAAAGCACCCAATTCATCACCCAGGTCTCACCAAGACACTTTACAAGATGGACATTTTTAATTACGTACAATTAAACTGGGTTCAAATGCACTTTTTCATTTAGTTCGGAGCTGTTTGTTAATTTAGTCTGACGTAGAACCACTGAACCAGGTCTATTTTTTGTGGAAAGAAAAGGAAAAATGAAGAGAGAGATAGAGCAAAGTTAGTTGCAGTAATCAATGCATAAAGAAAATTGACTAACAGGGTCATAAAGTCCTCCGGTAGCCTAAAACGACTGTCGCTGCGATGTGAATGTTCTTAATTTGCTATCAGTGACAATCTCCACTTTCTTGTTTTCACTAAGCCTCAGGGGAATTTGATTTTTTATTTTCATAATCAGGACGGCAACACCACCGTTACTCTGGATCTGTGGTTAATTAGCACTGATTGGCTTGTGGCAACTACAATTACATTATCTTAAATTAGAGAGACACAATGCAAGACATGTGATGAAGATGATGGTGATGACAGCTACATCATTAATAATGAGGACTTAACTTCTGTCCTTGATGTGCTTGAAAGAGTTTTATTGTCCAAACATCAGTCATTATAGAGTAGTAAAAACTCAGAGCCGATACAACTGCGGATGGCTTTCACCTTGTAAGAATAAGCAAGTCCCAAGGAGACAGTGGAGTGGGAATGCTTTGGGGTTCTCGTGGTATTTCCAGCTTGTCTCGGGACATAGGAGCTCAGCTACAAAGTGGAAAATGCTGCATTCATTTTAGGTTGAGCATAGCGACAGTAGAAACAGTTTATCTGGCTGTTAGCCATCCTCTCCGCTAGCAACAGTGATCCCGATCTGCAATTCATATATTTATTTGAACACACACTCTCACCGACGCATTCATTTTGCCACAGAGCTGTGTGATATTTCTTTCAACTGTGCAAGTCATGCCAAGTCGCTAAAGATTTATGGGCAGGGGACAATTTCCCCTCTCCCGTGGAGTAGTCGTGACATGGAGACATAAACAAACATCGGGGTGACAGAGGCCTTAGTTTTGGGATGGAAACGGTCCAATGTCCTATTGCGGACCAGAATGATCTCACCTTAACAGGAAGTGCACATGAATGCACCTCCTAGCTATTAATTCCCATTAAAAATAACCAGGAAATGTTTCTGCGTAATAGCTTTGGAAATATGGCGTACAGTACAATACTGTGACGCTTGTGTGAAAAGACCACCCATCTCACCT